>NC_069499.1:592175439-592189807 GCF_027579735.1 Bombina bombina
GTTAATCACTTCCAGCGTCATAGTTGGCGCAGAAGTCTTACACACGGTTGCATCGTTAGTAATGCAAGTGTGTTATTTCCGGATGTTGTTGGCTCCCAAAAAAATTCTCTCACGTTGTGAGTCATACTTGGCGCCCAATTTTTCAGTATTTCTATACCACATTGCTGTTTGCCTCTTGCCTTTCTCTATGTCAGAGGGCTATGCTGCTTGCATTTTTTTCCCATTCCTGAAACTGTCATATAAGGAAATTGATAATTTTGCTTTATATGTTGTTTTTTCTTTTACATTTTGCAAGATGTCTCAATCTGATCCTGCCTCAGAAGTATCTGTTGGAACGTTGCTGCCTGACATCGGTTTTACCAAAGCTAAGTGCATTTGTTGTAAGATAATGGAAATTATATCTCCGAATGTCATTTGTAATAGTTGTCATGATAAACTTTTACATGCAGAGAATGTATCTATCAGTAATAGTAAATTGCCAGTTGCAGTTCCTTCAATTTCTAATGTACATGATATACCTATGAATTTTAAAGAATGTGTTACTGATTCTATTCAGAAGGCTTTGTCTACATTTCCGCCTTCTAATAAACGTAAAAGGTCTTTTAAAAACTTCTCATAAAGTTGATGAAAATTCAAATGACCGGCAACATAATGATTTATCCTCCTCTGATGAGGATCTGATTCAGAAGATCCTTCCTCAAATATTGACACTGACAAATCTACTTATTTGTTTAAAATAGAGTGTATTCGTCCTCTTGACATTAAGACTAGTAAGCGTTTAAATGCGTTTTTTAAACCTCCTGTGGTTACTCCAGAGGTTTTATTCCTTCTTCAATGTTTAAAAAATTGTATCCTTTACCAGCAATTTCTATAGAGTTTTGGGAAAAAATCCCCAAAGATGATGGGGCTATTTCTACTCTTGCTTAACGTACCACTATTCCTATGGAAGACAGTACTTCTTTTAAAAGATCCTTCAGATAGGAAACTTGAATCCTATCTAAGGAAAGCCTATTTATATTCAGGTCATCTTCTCAGGCCTGCAATTTCTTTGGCTGATGTTGCGGCTGCATCAACTTTTTGGTTGGAGAATTTAGTGCAACAATAATTGGATTCTGACTTATCTAGCATTGTTCGTTTACTGCAACATGCTAATCATTTTATTTGTGATGCCATTCTTGATATTATCAAAATTGATGTTAGATCCATGTCTTTAGCTATTTTAGCTAGAAGAGCTTTGAGTCTTAAATCTTGGAATGCTGATATGACATCTAAATCTAGATTGCTATCTCTTTCTTTCCAAGGTAATAAATTTATTTGGTTCTCAGTTGGATTATATTATTTCAACTGTTACTGGAGGAAAAGGGTTTTTTCTGCCTCAGGATACCTTTTTCGTTCCTTTCGTCAAAATAAGGAACACAAATATAATCCTTCCCCCAAGGAATCTGCTTCCAATTGGAAGCCTTCCTCAAATTGGAATAAATCCAAGCCATTTAAGAAACCAAAGTCAGCCCCTAAATCCACATGAAGGTGCGGCACTCATTCCAGCTCAGCTGGTAGGGGGCAGATTAAGGTTTTTCAATGATTTTTGGATAAATTCTGTCCAAAATCAATGGATTCAGAGCATTGTCTCTGAAGGGTATCAAATAGGATTCAGAGTAAGACCTCCTGTGAGAAGATTCTCTCACATATCCCAGCAAATCCAGTAAAAGCTCAGGCTTTCCTGAAGTGTGTTTCAGACCTGGAGTCTTCAGGGGTAATCATGCCGGTTCCTTTTCAGGAACAGGGTCTGGGGTTTTATTCAAATCTATTCATTGTCCCAAAGAAGGAAAAATTCATTCAGACCAGTTCTGGATCTGAAAATTTTGAATCGCTATGTAAGAGTACCAACTTTCAAGATGGTGACCATAAGGACTATTCTGCCTTTTGTTCAGCAAGGGCATTATATGTCCACAATAGACTTGCAGGATGCATACCTTCATATTCTGATTCATCCAGAACATTATCAGTTCCTGAGATTCTCTTTTCTAGACAAGCATTACCAATTTGTTGCTCTTCCATTTGGCCTAGCAACAGCTCCAAGAATCTTTTCAAAGGTTCTAGGTGCCCTACTCTAATCAGAGAGCAGGGTATTGCTGTGTTTCCTTATTTGGACGATATCTTGGTACTAGCTCAGTCTTTACGTTCTGCAGAATCTCACACGAATCAACTAGTGTTGTTTCTTCAAAAACATGGTTGGAGGATCAATTTACCAAAAAGTTTTTTGATTCCTCAGACAAGGGTCACCTTTTTAGGTTTCCAGATAGAGACAGAGTCATGTACACTGAATCTAACAGACAAGAGACGTTTGAAATTGGTTGCAGCCTGTTGGCACCTTCAGTCTCAGTCATTCCCTTCAGTGGCTATGTGCATGCAAGTTTTAGGCCTCATGACTGCAGCATCGGACGCGATTCCTTTTGCTCGTTTTTACATGAGACCTCTCCAGCTTTGCATGCTGAATCAATGGTGCAAGGATTACAAAAGATATCACAGTTAATATCCTTAAATCCCAATATTCAACACTCTCTGACGTGGTGGTTAAATCACCAGCGTTTAGTTCAAGGGGCATCTTTTGTTCGGCCAACCTGGACTGTGATCACTATAGACGCAAGTCTTTCCAGGGGAGCTGTTTGGGGATCTCTGACAGCACAAGGGGTTTGGAAATCTCAAGAGGCGAGATTACCAATCAATATTTTAGAACTTCGTGCAATTCTCAGAGCTCTTCATTTTTGGCCTCTGTTGAAGAGAGAACCGTTCATTTGCTTTCAGACAGACAATATCACAACTGTGGCATATGTCAATCATCAGGGTGGGACTCACAGTCCCCAAGCAATGATAGAAGTATCTCGGATACTTGCTTGGGCGGAATCCAGCTCCTGACTAATCTCTGCGGTGCATATCCCAGGTGTAGACAATTGGGAGGCGGAATATCTCAGCCACCAGACTTTACATCCAGGGGAGTGGTCTCTCCATCCGGATGTGTTTTCTCAGATTGTTCAGATGTGGGGTCTTCCAGAAATAGATCTCATGGCCTCTCATCTAAACAAGAAACTTCCCAGATACCTGTCCAGGTCCAGGGATCCTCAGGCGGAAGCAGTGGATGCGCTGACACTTCCTTGGTGTTATCCTGCTTTTTCCGCCTCTAGTTCTTCCAAGAGTGATATCTAAAATCATCATGGAACAATCGTTTGTGTTGCTGGTGGCTCCAGCGTGGCCACACAGGTTTTGGTATGTGGATCTTGTTCGGATGTCCAGTTGCCAACCTTAGCCACTTCCGTTAAGGCCGGACCTTTTGTCTCAAGGTCCGTTTTTCCATCAGGATTTCAAATCATTAAATTTGAAGGTATGGAAATTGAACGCTTAGTACTAAGTCATAGAAGTTTCTCTGACTCAGTAATTAATACTAGGTTACAAGCTCGTAAATCTGTCTCTAGAAAGATTATCGAGTTTGGAAGACCTACATTTCCTGGTGTTCTTCTCATAAATTTTCTTGGCATTCTTTTAGAATTCCTAGAATTTTACAGTTTCTTCAGGATGGTTTGGATAAGGGTTTGTCTGCAAGTTCCTTGAAGGGACAAATCTCTGCCCTTTCTGTTTTATTTCATAGAAAGATTGCTAATCTTCCTGATATTCACTGTTTTGTACAGGCTTTAGTTCATATTAAGCCTGTCATTAAATCAATTTCTCCTCCTTGGAATCTTAATTTGGTTTTAAAGGCTTTACAGGCTCCTCCATTTGAGCCTATGCATTCTTTGGACATTAAACTACTTTCTTGGAAAGTGTTGTTCCTTTTGACCATCTCTTCTGCAAGAAGAGTTTCTGAGTTATCTGCTCTTTCTTGTGAATCTCCTTTTCTGATTTTTCATCAGAATAAGGCGGTTTTGCGGACTTCATTTAAATTTTTGCCTAATGTTGTGAATTCTAACATTAGTAGAGAAATTGTTGTCTCTTCCTTGTGTCCTAATCCTAAGAATTCTATGGAAAGATCCTTACATTCTTTGGATGTGGTAAGAGCTTTGAAATGTTATGTTGAAGCTACTAAAATTTTCAGGAAGACTTCTAGTCTATTTGTTAGATTTTCTGGTCCTAGGAAAGGTCAGAAGGCCTCTGCTATTTCCTTGGCTTCTTGGTTAAAGCTTTTGATTCATCAAGCTTATTTGGAGTCGGGTCAGGCCCCGCCTCAGAGAATTACAGCTCATTCTACTAAATCAGTCTCCACTTCGTGGGCTTTTAAGAATGAAGCTTCAGTTGATCAGATATACAAAGCAGCAACTTGGTCTTCTTTGCATACATTTTCTAAATGCTACCATTTTGATGTATTTGCTTCGTCAGAAGCAGTTTTTGGTAGAAAAGTTATTCAGGCAGCTGTTTCAGCTTGATTCTTCTGCTGATGTTTTAAGTTTTTCTTTTCATTATGAGAATAACATTTTGGGTTGTGGATTATTTTTTCAGCGAGAAATGGCTGTTTATTTTTATCCCTCCCTCTCTAGTGACTCTTGCGTGGAGATCCACATCTTGGGTATTGCTATCCCATACGTCACTAGCTCATGGACTCTTGCAAATTACATGAAAGAAAACATAATATATGTAAGAATTTACCTGATAAATTCATTTCTTTCATATTGGCAAGAGTCCATGAGGCCAACCCTTTTCATGGGGGTTATGATTTTTTTGTATAAAGCACAATTATTTCCAAATTTCTTTGTTGATGCTTTTAATTCCTTTCTTTATCACCCCACTTCTAGGCTATTCGTTAAACTGAATTGTGGGTGTGGTGAGGGGTGTATTTATAGGCATTTTGAGGTTTGGGAAATGTTGCCCCTCCTGGTAGGATTGTATAACCCATACGTCACTAGCTCATGGACTCTTGCTAATATGAAAAATGAATTTATCAGGTAAATTCTTACATAAATTATGTTTTTTTGTAATTTTAGATTATTTTTTTGTAATTTAATGTTAGGTTTTATTTAAGTGTAACTAAGTATTGGGGTTAATTTAGGGGGTGTTAGGTTAGGGGGCTTAGTAATTAAATTAGTTTTCTCCAACATTGGTGTGTCCGGTCCACGGCGTCATCCTTATTTGTGGGAATATCTCTTCCCCAACAGGAAATGGCAAAGAGTCCCAGCAAAAGCTGGCCATATAGTCCCTCCTAGGCTCCGCCCACTCCAGTCATTCTCTTTGCCGTTGCACAGGCAACATCTCCACAGAGATGGTTAAGAGTATGCGGTGTTTAGTTGTAGTTTTTTTATTCTACTATCAAGAGTTTGTTATTTTAAAATAGTGCTGGTATGTACTATTTACTCTGAAACAGAAAAAGAGGAAGATTTCTGTTTGTGAGAGGAAGATGATTTTAGCAGCAGTAACTAAAATCGTTTGTTGTTTCCACATAGGACTGTTGAGATTAAGTAACTTCAGTTGGGGGAAACAGTTAGCAGACTTTTCTGCTTAAGGTATGACTAGCCTTATTTCTAACAAGACTGTGTAATGCTGGAAGGCTGTCATTTTCTTAGTCTCGAACAGAATAAAGGGCTTAATATGGGCTATAAAACTGGTAGACACTTTTATGGGCAAAATCGATTGCTTATTTGAGCATTTTATACATGTTTAGGTCTGAAATTCACACTTCTAAGCTTGGGGAACGTTTTTTAACGTCAGGCACTGAGTTAGACACCTTTCCAGTCAGGAAGGGCCTTCCCAGTTGTAGGCTGAGCCTCATTTTCGCGCCATTACTGCGCAGTTACTTTTGAGAGCAAGACATGCAGATGCATGTGTGTGGATCTGAAAGTGGTTGGAAAAGTTCCTAGAAGGCTTCTTTTGGTATCGTATTCCCCCCTGGGTTTGGTACAGTTGCAGCAAAGGCTGTAGCTGGGACTGTAGAGGGGTTAAAACTGTAACAGGCTCCGGTTTCTTTATTTTAAGGGTTAATGCTCTGAAAATTGGTGTGCAATACTTTTAAATGCTTTAAGACACTGTGGTGAAAATTTGGTAAATTTTGAACAATTCCTTCATACTTTTTCACATATTCAGTAATAAAGTGTGCACTGTTTAAAATTTAAAGAGACAGTAACGGTTTTGTTTTAAAACGTTTTTTGTACTTTCTTGACAAGTTTAAGCCTGTTTAACATGTCTGCTCCTTCAGATAAGCTATGTTCTATATGTTTGAAGATCAATGTGTCTCCCCCTTCAAAATTTTGTGATAATTGTGCCATAGCGTCCAAACAAAGTAAGGACAGTACTGCCACAGATAGTAAAGTTGCCCAAGATGATTCATCAGATGAAGGGAGTAGACATAGTTCTACATCATCTCCTTCTGTGTCTATGCCAGTTTTGCCCACGCAGGAGGCCCCTAGTACTTCTAGCGCGCCAATGCTTATTACTATGCAACAATTGACGGCAGTAATGGATAACTCCAAAGCAAATATTTTATCCAAAATGCCTGCATATCAGAGAAAGCGCGATTGCTCTGTTTTAAATACTGAAGAGCAGGAGGGCGCTGATGATAATTGCTCTGTCATACCCTCACACCAATCTGAAGGGGCCATGAGGGAGGTTTTGTCAGATGGGGAAATTTCTGATTCAGGAAAAATTTCTCAACAGGCTGAACCTGATGTTGTGACATTTAAATTTAAATTAGAGCATCTCCGCGCACTGCTTAAGGAGGTGTTATCTACTCTGGATGATTGTGACAACCTGGTCATTCCAGAAAAATTATGCAAGATGGACAAGTTCCTAGAGGTTCCGGTGCACCCCGACGCTTATCCTATACCCAAGCGGGTGGCGGACATAGTGAATAAGGAGTGGGAGAAGCCCGGCATACCTTTTGTCCCCCCTCCTATATTTAAGAAATTATTTCCTATGGTCGACCCCAGAAAGGACTTATGGCAGACAGTCCCTAAGGTCGAGGGGGCAGTTTCTACTCTAAACAAGCGTACTACTATCCCTATCGAGGATAATTGTGCTTTCAAAGATCCTATGGATAAAAAATTGGAGGGTTTGCTTAAAAAGATTTTTGTACAGCAAGGTTACCTCCTGCAACCCATTTCGTGCATTGTTCCTGTCACTACAGCAGCGTGGTTCTGGTTCGAGGAACTAGAAACGTCGCTCAGTAGAGAGACTCCGTATGAGGAGGTTATGGACAGGGTTCACGCACTCAAGTTGGCTAATTCTTTTATTTTAGATGCCGCTTTGCAATTAGCGGCGAAAAATTCAGGGTTTGCAATTGTGGCGCGCAGAGCGCTTTGGCTAAAGTCTTGCAGGCCCATTTATCAAAGGGCTTGCGGACCTGATCCGACACTGCGGATCAGGTCCGCAAGACCTCGCTAAATGCGGAGAGCAATACGCTCTCCGCATTTAACATTGCACCAGCAGCTCACAAGAGCTGCTGGTGCAACGCCGCCCCCTGCTGACTCGCGGCCAATCGGCCGCCAGCAGGGAGCTGTCAATCAACCCGATCGTATTCGATCGGGTTGATGTCCGGCGATTCCTGTCCGCCTGTTCAGAGCAGGCGGACAGGGTTATGGAGCAGCGGTCTTTAGACCGCTGCTTCATAAGTTGTGTTTCTGGCGAGTCTGAAGACTCGCCAGAAACACGGCCCTTCAAGCTCCATACGGAGCTTGATAAATGGGCCTGTTGGTCAGCGGATGTATCTTCCAAGACAATATTGCTTAATATCCCCTTCAAGGGTAAAACTCTCTTTGGATCAGAATTGAAAGAGATTATCTCAGACATCACTGGGGGAAAGGGCCACGCCCTCCCGCAAGATAGGCCTTTCAAAGCCAAGAATAAGTCTAATTTTCGTTCCTTTCGCAATTTCAGGAACGGACCGGCTTCCAACTCCGCATCCTCTAAACAAGAGGGTAATGCTTCACAAACCAAACCAGCCTGGAAACCCATGCAAGGCTGGAACAAGGGTAAGCAGGCCAAGAAGCCTGCTGCTGCTAACAAGACAGCATGAAGGAGTAGCCCCCGATCCGAGACCGGATCTAGTAGGGGGCAGACTCTCTCTCTTTGCTCAGGCTTGGGCAAGAGATGTTCAGGATCCCTGGGCACTAGAAATAGTCTCTCAGGGTTATCTTCTGGAATTCAAGGAACTACCCCCAAGGGGAAGGTTCCACATGTCTCACTTATCCTTAAACCAAATAAAAAGACAGGCATTCTTGCATTGTGTAGAAGACCTGTTAAAAAATGGGAGTGATACACCCAGTTCCAACGGCGGAACAGGGAATGGGATTTTACTCAAATCTGTTTGTGGTTCCCAAAAAAGAGGGAACTTTCAGACCAATTCTGGATTTAAAGATCCTAAACAAATTTCTCAGGGTTCCATCGTTCAAAATGGAAACCATTCGAACGATTCTACCTACAATCCAGGAAGGTCAATTTATGACTACCGTGGATCTAAAGGATGCGTATCTACATATTCCTATCCACAAGGATCATCATCAGTTCCTAAGGTTCGCCTTTCTGGACAAACATTACCAGTTTGTGGAGCTCCCATTCGGGTTAGCCACTGCTCCAAGGATTTTCACAAAGGTACTCGGGTCCCTTCTAGCGGTCCTAAGACCAAGGGGCATTGCAGTAGTACCTTACTTGGACGACATTCTGATACAAGCGTCATCTCTCTCAAAGGCAAAGGCTCACACAGACATCGTTCTGGCCTTTCTCAGATCTCACGGATGGAAGGTGAACATAGAAAAAAGTTCCCTGTCTCCGTCGACAAGAGTTCCTTTCTTGGGAACAATAATAGATTCTTTAGAAATGAGGATTTTCCTGACAGAAGTCAGAAAGTCCAAGCTTCTAAACGCTTGTCAAGTTCTTCATTCTATTCCACGTCCTTCCGTAGCTCAGTGCATGGAAGTGGTAGGGTTGATGGTTGCAGCAATGGACATAGTTCCTTTTGCGCGAATTCATCTAAGACCATTACAACTGTGCATGCTGAAACAGTGGAATGGGGACTATACAGACTTGTCTCCAGTGATTCAAGTAGATCAGAAGACCAGAGACTCACTCCGTTGGTGGCTAACCCTGGACCACTTGTCCCAGGGAATGAGCTTCCGCAGACCAGAGTGGGTCATCGTCACGACCGACGCCAGTCTAGTGGGCTGGGGCGCGGTCTGGGAATCCCTGAAAGCTCAGGGACTATGGTCTCGGGAAGAGTCTCTTCTCCCGATAAACATTCTGGAACTGAGAGCGATATTCAATGCTCTCAGGGCTTGGCCTCAACTAGCAAAGGCCAGATTTATAAGATTCCAATCAGACAACATGACGACTGTTGCTTATATCAATCATCAGGGGGGGAACAAGGAGTTCCCTGGCGATGAGAGAAGTGACCAAAATAATAGAATGGGCGGAGGATCACTCCTGCCACCTATCTACGATCCACATCCCAGGAGTGGAAAACTGGGAGGCGGATTATCTGAGTCGTCAGACATTCCATCCGGGGGAGTGGGAACTTCACCCGGAGATCTTTGCCCAATTAACTCAATTATGGGGCATTCCAGACATGGATCTGATGGCGTCTCGTCGGAACTTCAACGTTCCTTGCTACGGGTCCAGATCCAGGGATCCCAAAGCGGCTCTAGTGGATGCACTAGTAGCGCCTTGGACCTTCAACCTAGCCTATGTGTTTCCGTTTCCTCTCATTCCCAGGCTGGTAACCAGGATCAAGCAGGAGAGGGCCTCGGTGATCTTGATAGCTCCTGCGTGGCCACGCAGGACTTGGTATGCAGACCTGGTGAATATGTCATCGGTTCCACCATGGAAGCTACCTTTGAGACAGGATCTTCTGGTACAGGGTCCATTCGAACATCCAAATCTAGTCTCTCTCCAGCTGACGGCTTGGAAATTGAACGCTTGATTTTATCTAAGCGTGGGTTTTCGGATTCTGTGATAGATACTCTGGTACAAGCCAGAAAACCTGTAACTAGAAAGATTTACCATAAAATATGGAAAAGATATATCTGTTGGTGTGAATCCAAGGGATTCTCATGGAGTAAGATTAAGATTCCTAGGATCCTTTTCTTCCTACAAGAGGGTTTGGATAAGGGATTATCAGCGAGTTCTCTAAAGGGACAGATTTCTGCTTTATCCGTCTTGTTACACAAACGACTGGCAGCTGTGCCAGATGTTCAAGCATTTGTTCAGGCTCTGGTTAGGATTAAGCCTGTTTACAGACCTTTGACTCCTCCCTGGAGTTTAAAACTAGTTCTTTCAGTTCTCCAAGGGGTTCCGTTTGAACCTTTACATTCCATAGATATCAAGATGTTATCTTGGAAAGTTTTGTTTTTGGTTGCTATTTCTTCTGCTAGAAGAGTTTCAGAGTTATCTGCTCTGCAGTGCTCTCCGCCCTATCTGGTGTTCCATTCAGATAAGGTTGTTTTGCGTACTAAGCCTGGTTTTCTTCCAAAGGTTGTTTCCAACAAAAATATTAACCAGGAGATAGTTGTACCTTCTTTGTGTCCGAATCCAGTTTCACAGAAGGAACGTTTGTTACACAATTTAGACGTAGTCCGTGCTCTAAAATTCTATTTAGAAGCTACAAAAGAGTTCAGACAAACATCTTCTCTGTTTGTCGTCTATTCTGGTAAAAGGAGAGGTCAAAAAGCGACTGCTACCTCTCTTTCCTTTTGGCTTAAAAGCATCATCCGATTGGCTTACGAGACTGCCGGACAGCAGCCTCCTGAAAGAATCACAGCTCACTCTACTAGGGCTGTGGCTTCCACATGGGCCTTCAAGAACGAGGCTTCTGTTGATCAGATATGTAAGGCAGCGACTTGGTCTTCACTGCACACTTTTGCCAAATTTTACAAATTTGATACTTTTGCTTCTTTGGAGGCTATTTTTGGGAGAAAGGTTTTGCAAGCCGTGGTGCCTTCTGTTTAGGTAACCTGATTTGCTCCCTCCCTTCATCCGTGTCCTAAAGCTTTGGTATTGGTTCCCACAAGTAAGGATGACGCCGTGGACCGGACACACCAATGCTGGAGAAAACAGAATTTATGCTTACCTGATAAATTACTTTCTCCAACGGTGTGTCGGGCCCACGGCCCGCCCTGGTTTTTTTAATCAGGTTTGATGAATTATTTTCTCTAACTACAGTCACCACGGCACCCTATGGTTTCTCCTGTTTTTTCCTCCTGTCCGTCGGTCGAATGACTGGGGTGGGCGGAGCCTAGGAGGGACTATATGGACAGCTTTTGCTGGGACTCTTTGCCATTTCCTGTTGGGGAAGAGATATTCCCACAAGTAAGGATGACGCCGTGGACCGGACACACCGTTGGAGAAAGTAATCAGGTAAGCATAAATTCTGTTATTTGTGGGGGGGGGGGGGGCAGCGGTTTAGGAGTTAATAGGTTAATTGCGATGTGGGGGTTTGGCCGTTTAGGGGTTAATAGGTTAATGTTATGTGGCGCTAATTAGGTTTATTGCGATGTTGGGGGTTGGGGGTTTAGGGGTTAATTAGGTTTATTACAAAGTGAGGGGTGGCGGTTAAGGGGTTAAAATTTAATGATGTTATTTGCGGATTAGGGGTTAATAATTACTTTTTTATTTTGTGATGTATGGGGTTTGCGGTTTAGGTGTCTGTTATTACTTCATGCGGGAGGTTAGGTTTTTTGTTATACTTTGTGCGGGCAGTTACGTGTTTTTTATTTATTTCTTGTGGGCGGTTACGTGATTTTCTATATTTGTGCGGGTGGTTGCGTGTGTTTTTTTAAGGCTTCGGGTTTGCCAACGCTGCATCCAGGTGAAATATTTTGGCTGCGCGTGCAGCCAACATTCCTTTGAAGATGCATGCGCAACTGGCGACCAACGCATTACAAATGCGATTAAAGCATAGATGAGTATTCAAGGTAGATTGGTATTCTGGGGTGACGCTCAACAAAAGGAGAGCTAAGAGATCAATGTGGCAGGAATTACAATCAAAGGTGGTTAGTTCTGTTCCGAACTTAAATATATTATGAAAATCCTAGTATAATTAATAGATTATAGTATTATCTCTTTGGGTCTCTAGAAAAGTAGCATGTATGCGTTTAAATGTAACTGGGCAAGATAAATAGCAAAAAACTAGTCCAATATAAATATTTGGAAAGCGGTTTAAACAGATCGAACTGGTTGAATAAAATAATATTTATTAATATAGTTAATATAACATCAGTAGAAATAAGAATAAAAATAACGATGCCGGCATCTAAAAACAAACACAAGTAACAAGTAACAGTATTGGAAATGTATCCAAATATGTGCAAAAGTATAAGGATATGTTTTCTCAACTGTAGCAAATAATCACAAATGTGGATCACACAAGATTCTTAAACCTGTATAGTCCTGTTATGAAGGCCAAAATATCCAGAGGTTGTCTGATCTTTGAAAATTTGTGGCCAGAGACTCCGGGTAGTATGTGTCCTCTTTTCCTCTGTGTTAAAAGTCAATGCAGCGTTCTCTGCAAACAATGATGGATGCTGTGATCCGCGTGTGCACACACACAGTTCCGGGCTGGAATGGAGAAGTTGTTCCGGTGCAGGATCTTGATAAAGGCCCCTGGCGGCTGAAACGCGTAGAATTTGCCGATTGCTCCTGTGTACAAAATTTATCTAAGTATTAACTACAGATTGGATTCGTAAGCAGGTAGGACAGGTACATTGAGCAGCTAATATAACCTGGTTTAAGCTGGCTCTATATGTATAATTCCTGCCCCGGGACCTACTCATACGAATCCACCTGTGTGATCAGTACTCTGTCTGAACTTCGGTTCTTTACCTTATTCAGTGTGAACACTTAAGAGTTACCTGCACCGGAACAACTTCTCCATTCCAGCCCGGAACTGTGTGTGTGCACACACGCGGATCATAGCATCCATCATTGTTTGCAGAGAACGCTGCATTGACTTTTAACACCGAGGAAAAGAGGACACATACTACCCGGAGTCTCTGGCCACAAATTTTCAAAGATCAGACAACCTCTGGATATTTTGGCCTTCATAACAGGACTATACAGGTTTAAGAATCTTGTGTGATCCACATTTGTGATTATTTGCTACAGTTGAGAAAAAACATATCCTTATACTTTTGCACATATTTGGATACATTTCCAATACTGTTACTTGTGTTTGTTTTTAGATGCCGGCATCGTTATTTTTATTCTTATTTCTACTGATGTTATATTAACTATATTAATAAATATTATTTTATTCAACCAGTTCGATCTGTTTAAACCGCTTTCCAAATATTTATATTGGACTAGTTTTTTGCTATTTATCTTGCCCAGTTACATTTAAACGCATACATGCTACTTTTCTAGAGACCCAAAGAGATAATACTAGAATCTATTAATTATACTAGGATTTTCATAATATATTTAAGTTCGGAACAGAACTAACCACCTTTGATTGTAATTCCTGCCACATTGATCTCTTAGCTCTCCTTTGTTGAGCGCCACCCCAGAATACCAATCTACCTTGTCTGACATTAAATTTGGTTTTAGAGGTTAAACCATTTGTTTTTCTCTGGGATTTGGCTTTAGAGTGTTTGAGTGTTGTATCTCTATAAACAATTACCATTTTTCCATAGATGAGTATTCAGTTCAGCTTAAAGAGACACTGAACCCAAATTTTTTCTTTCGTGATTCAGATAGAGCATGCAATTTTAAGCAACTTTCTAATTTACTCCTATTATCAATTTCTCTTTGTTCTCTTATCTTTATTGGAAAAAGAAGGCATCTAATCTTTTTTTGGTTCAGACTCTGGAAAGCACTCTTTTTCTTGGTGGATGAATTTATCCACCAATCATCAAGAACAACCCAGGTTGTCCATCAAAAATGGGCCGGCAACTAAAATTACATTCTTGCATTTCAAATAAAGATACCAAGAGAATGAAGACAATTTGATAATAGGAGTAAATTAGAAAGTTGTTTAAAATGTCATGATCTATCTGAATCACTAAAGAAATAATTTGTGATATTTACTAAGCTTAAAGGGACACTGAGCCCAAAGGACCAAAGCCCTAGAGGCAGAACTTTTCTACTTTTTGCAATGTGATTTTTTTTATTGAAACATTTTCTGCATGTCATTTTGAAATGCAATTCAATTTTAAATTAGGCAGTTGCACTAAACCATCAGCTCAACTGAAAGGTGTTTAACTGGAGAATAAAGCAATTCTATACATTATTAAATTGTCTCTTAAAAAAAATGTGTTTCCTTTGCTCTTGGTTTAAAATAACAAAATTCTAAAATAAAAATATAGTAACAAAAAAGGTGAATTGCTCACATGAATCACAGCTTTGCAGTCCAGGAAAGGCTAGTGGGCGGGATTAAAAAAATCCCTGATAGCCAGTCATCAATTAA
>NC_069499.1:592189907-592349907 GCF_027579735.1 Bombina bombina
TTCAATTCTGTTTTTGTCTTTAATAAATGGCTTTAGGTTTTTGGGTCCTGTAGTTTTTTTCAGTAGTGTCATTGTTTAGGTAAACTCTTATATTTGGTAATATAATTTGTAAATAGATCTCATATGAAAATGCTGCTAACATGTTGCTGACAGCTGTGTATAATAAAATGATGAGAGAATCAACATTTGAAATTTCTATGTATTTGCTACTTTGGAGAGATTGTTATATATGTTAAAACTAATGAAACATTTCACTTGTTTGAATTCATATTGTATTTCTTTTTGAGAAGTAACACTTGATAAAATACCTTGGATGATTTTGTTGTGTGTGGCCTCTGCTTTAGGCTCGACAATCTTGGGCTAAATTGTTCGTTTAATCATGCTCTTTTTTGGATGCTTAAAGGGATATGAAACCCACATTTTTTGATGATTCAGATAGAGCATGACATTTTAAGCAACTTTCTAATTTACTCCTATTATTATTTTTTCTTCATTCTCTTGGTATGCTTTGTTTGAATGAGCAGCAATGCACTTCTGGTTGCTGACTGAACACATGCGTGAGCCAATGACAAAAAATAAAATAAAAAATAAATAAAATCTATCTATATCAACTAGAACCCAGGTTCTTGCTGGTCCTAAAGTTTCATATGTAAAACTTTCATCAAAGGATAACAAGAGAAGGAAGCAAATTAAATATAAGTAAATTGGAAAGTTGTTTGAAATTGTATTCTCTATCAGAATCATGAAAGAAAATTTTGGGGTTTCATGTCCCTTTTGATAAGAGTAGTTCTTTACTTGAACTTTGTGGATGCTCTACCTTTTTAATGCACTGCTCCAATCATGTACCTTCATGCTTGAACAGTAGAGCACATCATGATGTGACATCATCCGTCTCATAAAGCAGCCTGTGTCAATCATTTGATAGAAAAGAGGATTGTGCAAAATGTAAAAAAGTAGTTTACACAGATTGATCTCCAGATACTTTGATGGTTTACTATGGTTCCCTGTGTAAGAGGCAGTATTCTTTTAAAGTATATAGTGATTGCTGATAGTGGCATTTAATTACAGTAATAAATATTGGCAAATGTTTTACTGGAGATTATGCATGGTCAGACCTCTGAATGGGAGAGAGCCAGCACAATATCGGTATAAAATGTTACTATGGATTTTACATATTTATAAAGGATTTAGATGCCAATCAGAATGTTGACGAGTTAGTCACATTTCTTTTAGTAGCAGTATGTTTGGTTGCATTTGTATGTAGAATAAGATTAAGAGCTAGGATTAAATGTATAGGAACATGGCTCACTGGCTACCAGGAATGGTTAATTTGGTAAAATTACTGCAAATCATAGCTGACGTTTCCTTTAAAAATAATTATAACTGGGAAAGAAAAGAGCACCCCCTTGAGCAAGTACACATCAGTGTCTCAACCCCAAAAAACAGAGAAAGGGGTTTACCCCATTTTGAAAACCTAACTTTTAACATGAATGAATAAAATAAAACCGTCAATGTTAGATTCAATATTTCATCCAAATATCTAATCAGAGAAGAGCACAAAATGGGTAATTATCCCCATTACAATGTGTAACACTATGAAAAAGGCCTTTGAAAAAGCTATGATCCAAAACGCGCGTCAGGCGTAGTCCTCCCCTTACCAAAGCAACTCAGGTTAGCAGAGAAATACCCTGCATTTTTAAAAATTACAGTAGAGCAACATTATAGTTTAGCAGATCCCCAATCCCCTTTTTGCTCCCTTGTTTAGGATTAATAGCCACAGATAGCCATTAGTAAGGGATCTTTGCATTGTGATACACACTGTAATGGGGATAATTACCCATTTTGTGCTCTTCTCTTTGTATATTTGGATGGAATATTGAATCTGACGTTGCTGTGGTATTTTGGGTTGGACTCGGCAATAATCTTTTAAGTTGCTGTTTTATTTAATTCATTAATAATAAAAGTTATGTTTTAATATTGGCAACCCACTTTCTCTGTTTTGTGGGTTGAGACACAGATTTGTACTTATCTTTGAGTGCTTAGGGATGCTCTTTTCTTTCTCCATTATAATTATCTATATATTTTACCATCCAGCACAGACTGATTGGACTCTGTACTGTCAGGTAGTTTTATATTGTTGAGCTCCACCCAGTATTTCAACTTATTTTGTTTCCTTTAAATATAACTGTTCAATAGTACACAGTGTAGCTAGTCATGCAGGCCATAAAGATTGCAATCAATAACATTTGTAGAGAAAAATGTAATCAATCACCTGTATGGTACACACAATAGCAGTTAAAATTATTATAATTTGGTACATGATGTAGTAAACTGAATGTATAAGGCAAAAGTGGTTTTTTTTTTTTTTTTTTTTTTTTTTTTTTTTTTTTTAATTAGAAGCTTGACAAGGGTCTTTATATATTCATTGTTGCAGATCATACTTTGATCTGAGATGTCATCACAGAAAATGCAGCATGTCTGCAGAAAGAACCGGACACATGCAGGATATGTTAGTGCTTTTGCTTTGCCACCTTGCTCCACATCAAGCTGCTCTCTGGTTGCACTGTATACGTTTTCCTTAACACAGGGCAGCCAGAGTGAAGTGCTGTTTGAAGAGAACAATCGTCAAACGTGGAGCAGCGCTGCATTGCGGCAGTGCATTAATTGATGACTGGCTATCAGGGATTTTTTTAATCCCCCCACTAGCCTTTCCTGGACTGCAAAGCTGTGATTCATGTGAGCAATTCACCTTTTTTGTTACTATATTTTTATTTTAGAATTTTGTTATTTTAAACCAAGAGCAAAGGAAACACATTTTTTTTAAGAGACAATTTAATAATGTATAGAATTGCTTTATTCTCCAGTTAAACACCTTTCAGTTGAGCTGATGGTTTAGTGCATGCAACTGCCTAATTTAAAATTGAATTGCATTTCAAAATGACATGCAGAAAATGTTTCAATAAAAAAAATCACATTGCAAAAAGTAGAAAAGTTCTGCCTCTAGGGCTTTGGTCCTTTGGGCTCAGTGTCCCTTTAAGCTTAGTAAATATCACAAATTATTTCTTTAGTGATTCAGATAGATCATGACATTTTAAACAACTTTCTAATTTACTCCTATTATCAAATTGTCTTCATTCTCTTGGTATCTTTATTTGAAATGCAAGAATGTAATTTTAGTTGCCGGCCCATTTTTGATGGACAACCTGGGTTGTTCTTGATGATTGGTGGATAAATTCATCCACCAAGAAAAAGAGTGCTTTCCAGATCTGAACCAAAAAAAGATTAGATGCCTTCTTTTCCAATAAAGATAAGAGAACAAAGAGAAATTGATAATAGGAGTAAATTAGAAAGTTGCTTAAAATTGCATGCTCTATCTGAATCACGAAAGAAAAAATTTGGGTTCAGTGTCTCTTTAAGCTGAACTGAATACTCATCTATGGAAAAATGGTAATTGTTTATAGAGATACAACACTCAAACACTCTAAAGCCAAATCCCAGAGAAAAACAAATGGTTTAACCTCTAAAACCAAATTTAATGTCAGACAAGGTAGATTGGTATTCTGGGGTGGCGCTCAACAAAGAGAGCTAAGAGATCAATGTGGCAGGAATTACAATCAAAGGTGGTTAGTTCTGTTCCGAACTTAAATATATTATGAAAATCCTAGTATAATTAATAGATTCTAGTATTACTCTTTGGGTCTCTAGAAAAGTAGCATGTATGCGTTTAAATGTAACTGGGCAAGATAAATAGCAAAAAACTAGTCCAATATAAATATTTGGAAAGCGGTTTAAACAGATCGAACTGGTTGAATAAAATAATATTTATTAATATAGTTAATATAACATCAGTAGAAATAAGAATAAAAAAACGATGCCGGCATCTAAAAACAAACACAAGTAACAGTATTGGAAATGTATCCAAATATGTGCAAAAGTATAAGGATATGTTTTTTCTCAACTGTAGCAAATAATCACAAATGTGGATCACACAAGATTCTTAAACCTGTATAGTCCTGTTATGAAGGCCAAAATATCCAGAGGTTGTCTGATCTTTGAAAATTTGTGGCCAGAGACTCCGGGTAGTATGTGTCCTCTTTTCCTCGGTGTTAAAAGTCAATGCAGCGTTCTCTGCAAACAATGTGGATGCTATGATCCGCGTGTGTGCACACACACAGTTCCGGGCTGGAATGGAGAAGTTGTTCCGGTGCAGGTAACTCTTAAGTGTTCACACTGAATAAGGTAAAGAACCGAAGTTCAGACAGAGTACTGATCACACAGGTGGATTCGTATGAGTAGGTCCCGGGGCAGGAATTATACATATAGAGCCAGCTTAAACAGGTTATATTAGCTGCTCAATGTACCTGTCCTACCTGCTTACGAATCCAATCTGTAGTTAATACTTAGATAAATTTTGTACACAGGAGCAATCGGCAAATTCTACGCGTTTCAGCCGCCAGGGGCCTTTATCAAGATCCTGCACCGGAACAACTTCTCCATTCCAGCCCGGAACTGTGTGTGTGCACACGCGGATCACAGCATCCATCATTGTTTGCAGAGAACGCTGCATTGACTTTTAACACAGAGGAAAAGAGGACACATACTACCCGGAGTCTCTGGCCACAAATTTTCAAAGATCAGACAACCTCTGGATATTTTGGCCTTCATAACAGGACTATACAGGTTTAAGAATCTTGTGTGATCCACATTTGTGATTATTTGCTACAGTTGAGAAAACATATCCTTATACTTTTGCACATATTTGGATACATTTCCAATACTGTTACTTGTTACTTGTGTTTTTTTTAGATGCCGGCATCGTTATTTTTATTCTTATTTCTACTGATGTTATATTAACTATATTAATAAATATTATTTTATTCAACCAGTTCGATCTGTTTAAACCGCTTTCCAAATATTTATATTGGACTAGTTTTTTGCTATTTATCTTGCCCAGTTACATTTAAACGCATACATGCTACTTTTCTAGAGACCCAAAGAGATAATAATACTAGAATCTATTAATTATACTAGGATTTTCATAATATATTTAAGTTCGGAACAGAACTAACCACCTTTGATTGTAATTCCTGCCACATTGATCTCTTAGCTCTCCTTTTGTTGAGCGTCACCCCAGAATACCAATCTACCTTGAATACTCATCTATGCTTTAATCGCATTTGTAATGCGTTGGTCGCCAGTTGCGCATGCATCTTCAAAGGAATGTTGGCTGCACGCGCAGCCAAAATATTTCACCTGGATGCAGCGTTGGCAAACCCGAAGCCTTAAAAAACACACGCAACCACCCGCACAAATATAGAAAATCACGTAACCGCCCACAAGAAATAAATAAAAAACACTAACTGCCCGCACAAAGTATAACAAAAAACCTAACCTCCCGCATGAAGTAATAACAGACACCTAAACCGCAAACCCCATACATCACAAAATAAAAAAGTAATTATTAACCCCTAATCCGCAAATAACATCATTAAATTTTAACCCCTTAACCGCCACCCCTCACTTTGTAATAAACCTAATTAACCCCTAAACCCCCAACCCCCAACATCGCAATAAACCTAATTAGCGCCACATAACATTAACCTATTAACCCCTAAACGGCCAAACCCCCACATCGCAATTAACCTATTAACTCCTAAACCGCTGCCCCCCCCCCCCCACAAATAACAGAATTTATGCTTACCTGATTACTTTCTCCAACGGTGTGTCCGGTCCACGGCGTCATCCTTACTTGTGGGAATATCTCTTCCCCAACAGGAAATGGCAAAGAGTCCCAGCAAAAGCTGTCCATATAGTCCCTCCTAGGCTCCGCCCACCCCAGTCATTCGACCGACGGACAGGAGGAAAAAACAGGAGAAACCATAGGGTGCCGTGGTGACTGTAGTTAGAGAAAATAATTCATCAAACCTGATTAAAAAAACCCGGGCGGGCCGTGGACCGGACACCCCGTTGGAGAAAGTAATTTATCAGGTAAGCATAAATTCTGTTTTCTCCAGAATTGGTGTGTCCGGTCCACGGCGTCATCCTTACTTGTGGGAACCAATACCAAAGCTTTAGGACACGGATGAAGGGAGGGAGCAAATCAGGTTACCTAAACAGAAGGCACCACGGCTTGCAAAACCTTTCTCCCAAAAATAGCCTCCAAAGAAGCAAAAGTATCAAATTTGTAAAATTTGGCAAAAGTGTGCAGTGAAGACCAAGTCGCTGCCTTACATATCTGATCAACAGAAGCCTCGTTCTTGAAGGCCCATGTGGAAGCCACAGCCCTAGTAGAGTGAGCTGTGATTCTTTCAGGAGGCTGCTGTCCGGCAGTCTCGTAAGCCAATCGGATGATGCTTTTAAGCCAAAAGGAAAGAGAGGTAGCAGTCGCTTTTTGACCTCTCCTTTTACCAGAATAGACGACAAACAGAGAAGATGTTTGTCTGAACTCTTTTGTAGCTTCTAAATAGAATTTTAGAGCACGGACTACGTCTAAATTGTGTAACAAACGTTCCTTCTGTGAAACTGGATTCGGACACAAAGAAGGTACAACTATCTCCTGGTTAATATTTTTGTTGGAAACAACCTTTGGAAGAAAACCAGGCTTAGTACGCAAAACAACCTTATCTGAATGGAACACCAGATAGGGCGGAGAGCACTGCAGAGCAGATAACTCTGAAACTCTTCTAGCAGAAGAAATAGCAACCAAAAACAAAACTTTCCAAGATAACATCTTGATATCTATGGAATGTAAAGGTTCAAACGGAACCCCTTGGAGAACTGAAAGAACTAGTTTTAAACTCCAGGGAGGAGTCAAAGGTCTGTAAACAGGCTTAATCCTAACCAGAGCCTGAACAAATGCTTGAACATCTGGCACAGCTGCCAGTCGTTTGTGTAACAAGACGGATAAAGCAGAAATCTGTCCCTTTAGAGAACTCGCTGATAATCCCTTATCCAAACCCTCTTGTAGGAAGAAAAGGATCCTAGGAATCTTAATCTTACTCCATGAGAATCCCTTGGATTCACACCAACAGATATATCTTTTCCATATATTTATGGTAAATCTTTCTAGTTACAGGTTTTCTGGCTTGTACCAGAGTATCTATCACAGAATCCGAAAACCCACGCTTAGATAAAATCAAGCGTTCAATTTCCAAGCCGTCAGCTGGAGAGAGACTAGATTTGGATGTTCGAATGGACCCTGTACCAGAAGATCCTGTCTCAAAGGTAGCTTCCATGGGGAACCGATGACATATTCACCAGGTCTGCATACCAAGTCCTGCGTGGCCACGCAGGAGCTATCAAGATCACCGAGGCCCTCTCCTGCTTGATCCTGGTTACCAGCCTGGGAATGAGAGGAAACGGAAACACATAGGCTAGGTTGAAGGTCCAAGGCGCTACTAGTGCATCCACTAGAGCCGCTTTGGGATCCCTGGATCTGGACCCGTAGCAAGGAACGTTGAAGTTCCGACGAGACGCCATCAGATCCATGTCTGGAATGCCCATAATTGAGTTAATTGGGCAAAGATCTCCGGGTGAAGTTCCCACTCCCCCGGATGGAATGTCTGACGACTCAGATAATCCGCCTCCCAGTTTTCCACTCCTGGGATGTGGATCGTAGATAGGTGGCAGGAGTGATCCTCCGCCCATTCTATTATTTTGGTCACTTCTCTCATCGCCAGGGAACTCCTTGTTCCCCCCTGATGATTGATATAAGCAACAGTTGTCATGTTGTCTGATTGGAATCTTATAAATCTGGCCTTTCCAAGTTGAGGCCAAGCCCTGAGAGCATTGAATATCGCTCTCAGTTCCAGAATGTTTATCGGGAGAAGAGACTCTTCCCGAGACCATAGTCCCTGAGCTTTCAGGGATTCCCAGACCGCGCCCCAGCCCACTAGACTGGCGTCGGTCGTGACGATGACCCACTCTGGTCTGCGGAAGCTCATTCCCTGGGACAGGTGGTCCAGGGTTAGCCACCAACGGAGTGAGTCTCTGGTCTTCTGATCTACTTGAATCACTGGAGACAAGTCTGTATAGTCCCCATTCCACTGTTTCAGCATGCACAGTTGTAATGGTCTTAGATGAATTCGCGCAAAAGGAACTATGTCCATTGCTGCAACCATCAACCCTACCACTTCCATGCACTGAGCTACGGAAGGACGTGGAATAGAATGAAGAACTTGACAAGCGTTTAGAAGCTTGGACTTTCTGACTTCTGTCAGGAAAATCCTCATTTCTAAAGAATCTATTATTGTTCCCAAGAAAGGAACTCTTGTCGACGGAGACAGGGAACTTTTTTCTATGTTCACCTTCCATCCGTGAGATCTGAGAAAGGCCAGAACGATGTCTGTGTGAGCCTTTGCCTTTGAGAGAGATGACGCTTGTATCAGAATGTCGTCCAAGTAAGGTACTACTGCAATGCCCCTTGGTCTTAGGACCGCTAGAAGGGACCCGAGTACCTTTGTGAAAATCCTTGGAGCAGTGGCTAACCCGAATGGGAGCTCCACAAACTGGTAATGTTTGTCCAGAAAGGCGAACCTTAGGAACTGATGATGATCCTTGTGGATAGGAATATGTAGATACGCATCCTTTAGATCCACGGTAGTCATAAATTGACCTTCCTGGATTGTAGGTAGAATCGTTCGAATGGTTTCCATTTTGAACGATGGAACCCTGAGAAATTTGTTTAGGATCTTTAAATCCAGAATTGGTCTGAAAGTTCCTCTTTTTGGGAACCACAAACAGATTTGAGTAAAATCCCATTCCCTGTTCCGCCGTTGGAACTGGGTGTATCACTCCATTTTTTAACAGGTCTTCTACACAATGCAAGAATGCCTGTCTTTTTATTTGGTTTAAGGATAAGTGAGACATGTGGAACCTTCCCCTTGGGGGTAGTTCCTTGAATTCCAGAAGATAACCCTGAGAGACTATTTCTAGTGCCCAGGGATCCTGAACATCTCTTGCCCAAGCCTGAGCAAAGAGAGAGAGTCTGCCCCCTACTAGATCCGGTCTCGGATCGGGGGCTACTCCTTCATGCTGTCTTGTTAGCAGCAGCAGGCTTCTTGGCCTGCTTACCCTTGTTCCAGCCTTGCATGGGTTTCCAGGCTGGTTTGGTTTGTGAAGCATTACCCTCTTGTTTAGAGGATGCAGAGTTGGAAGCCGGTCCGTTCCTGAAATTGCGAAAGGAACGAAAATTAGACTTATTCTTGGCTTTGAAAGGCCTATCTTGCGGGAGGGCGTGGCCCTTTCCCCCAGTGATGTCTGAGATAATCTCTTTCAATTCTGATCCAAAGAGAGTTTTACCTTGAAGGGGATATTAAGCAATATTGTCTTGGAAGATACATCCGCTGACCAACAGGCCCATTTATCAAGCTCCGTATGGAGCTTGAAGGGCCGTGTTTCTGGCGAGTCTTCAGACACGCCCGAAAAACAACTTATGAAGCAGCGGTCTAAAGACCGCTGCTCCATAACCCTGTCCGCCTGCTCTGAACAGGCGGACAGGAATCGCCGGACATCAACCCGATCGAATACGATCGGGTTGATTGACAGCTCCCTGCTGGCGGCCGATTGGCCGCGAGTCAGCAGGGGGCGGCGTTGCACCAGCAGCTCTTGTGAGCTGCTGGTGCAATGTTAAATGCGGAGAGCGTATTGCTCTCCGCATTTAGCGAGGCTTGCGGACCTGATCCGACACTGCGGATCAGGTCCGCAAGACCTCGCTAAATGCGGAGAGCAATACGCTCTCCGCATTTAACATTGCACCAGCAGCTCACAAGAGCTGCTGGTGCAACGCCGCCCCCCTGCTGACTCGCGGCCAATCGGCCGCCAGCAGGGAGCTGTCAATCAACCCGATCGTATTCGATCGGGTTGATGTCCGGCGATTCCTGTCCGCCTGTTCAGAGCAGGCGGACAGGGTTATGGAGCAGCGGTCTTTAGACCGCTGCTTCATAAGTTGTGTTTCTGGCGAGTCTGAAGACTCGCCAGAAACACGGCCCTTCAAGCTCCATACGGAGCTTGATAAATGGGCCTGTTGGTCAGCGGATGTATCTTCCAAGACAATATTGCTTAATATCCCCTTCAAGGGTAAAACTCTCTTTGGATCAGAATTGAAAGAGATTATCTCAGACATCACTGGGGGAAAGGGCCACGCCCTCCCGCAAGATAGGCCTTTCAAAGCCAAGAATAAGTCTAATTTTCGTTCCTTTCGCAATTTCAGGAACGGACCGGCTTCCAACTCTGCATCCTCTAAACAAGAGGGTAATGCTTCACAAACCAAACCAGCCTGGAAACCCATGCAAGGCTGGAACAAGGGTAAGCAGGCCAAGAAGCCTGCTGCTGCTAACAAGACAGCATGAAGGAGTAGCCCCCGATCCGAGACCGGATCTAGTAGGGGGCAGACTCTCTCTCTTTGCTCAGGCTTGGGCAAGAGATGTTCAGGATCCCTGGGCACTAGAAATAGTCTCTCAGGGTTATCTTCTGGAATTCAAGGAACTACCCCCAAGGGGAAGGTTCCACATGTCTCACTTATCCTTAAACCAAATAAAAAGACAGGCATTCTTGCATTGTGTAGAAGACCTGTTAAAAAATGGGAGTGATACACCCAGTTCCAACGGCGGAACAGGGAATGGGATTTTACTCAAATCTGTTTGTGGTTCCCAAAAAAGAGGGAACTTTCAGACCAATTCTGGATTTAAAGATCCTAAACAAATTTCTCAGGGTTCCATCGTTCAAAATGGAAACCATTCGAACGATTCTACCTACAATCCAGGAAGGTCAATTTATGACTACCGTGGATCTAAAGGATGCGTATCTACATATTCCTATCCACAAGGATCATCATCAGTTCCTAAGGTTCGCCTTTCTGGACAAACATTACCAGTTTGTGGAGCTCCCATTCGGGTTAGCCACTGCTCCAAGGATTTTCACAAAGGTACTCGGGTCCCTTCTAGCGGTCCTAAGACCAAGGGGCATTGCAGTAGTACCTTACTTGGACGACATTCTGATACAAGCGTCATCTCTCTCAAAGGCAAAGGCTCACACAGACATCGTTCTGGCCTTTCTCAGATCTCACGGATGGAAGGTGAACATAGAAAAAAGTTCCCTGTCTCCGTCGACAAGAGTTCCTTTCTTGGGAACAATAATAGATTCTTTAGAAATGAGGATTTTCCTGACAGAAGTCAGAAAGTCCAAGCTTCTAAACGCTTGTCAAGTTCTTCATTCTATTCCACGTCCTTCCGTAGCTCAGTGCATGGAAGTGGTAGGGTTGATGGTTGCAGCAATGGACATAGTTCCTTTTGCGCGAATTCATCTAAGACCATTACAACTGTGCATGCTGAAACAGTGGAATGGGGACTATACAGACTTGTCTCCAGTGATTCAAGTAGATCAGAAGACCAGAGACTCACTCCGTTGGTGGCTAACCCTGGACCACTTGTCCCAGGGAATGAGCTTCCGCAGACCAGAGTGGGTCATCGTCACGACCGACGCCAGTCTAGTGGGCTGGGGCGCGGTCTGGGAATCCCTGAAAGCTCAGGGACTATGGTCTCGGGAAGAGTCTCTTCTCCCGATAAACATTCTGGAACTGAGAGCGATATTCAATGCTCTCAGGGCTTGGCCTCAACTAGCAAAGGCCAGATTTATAAGATTCCAATCAGACAACATGACGACTGTTGCTTATATCAATCATCAGGGGGGGAACAAGGAGTTCCCTGGCGATGAGAGAAGTGACCAAAATAATAGAATGGGCGGAGGATCACTCCTGCCACCTATCTACGATCCACATCCCAGGAGTGGAAAACTGGGAGGCGGATTATCTGAGTCGTCAGACATTCCATCCGGGGGAGTGGGAACTTCACCCGGAGATCTTTGCCCAATTAACTCAATTATGGGGCATTCCAGACATGGATCTGATGGCGTCTCGTCGGAACTTCAACGTTCCTTGCTACGGGTCCAGATCCAGGGATCCCAAAGCGGCTCTAGTGGATGCACTAGTAGCGCCTTGGACCTTCAACCTAGCCTATGTGTTTCCGTTTCCTCTCATTCCCAGGCTGGTAACCAGGATCAAGCAGGAGAGGGCCTCGGTGATCTTGATAGCTCCTGCGTGGCCACGCAGGACTTGGTATGCAGACCTGGTGAATATGTCATCGGTTCCACCATGGAAGCTACCTTTGAGACAGGATCTTCTGGTACAGGGTCCATTCGAACATCCAAATCTAGTCTCTCTCCAGCTGACGGCTTGGAAATTGAACGCTTGATTTTATCTAAGCGTGGGTTTTCGGATTCTGTGATAGATACTCTGGTACAAGCCAGAAAACCTGTAACTAGAAAGATTTACCATAAAATATGGAAAAGATATATCTGTTGGTGTGAATCCAAGGGATTCTCATGGAGTAAGATTAAGATTCCTAGGATCCTTTTCTTCCTACAAGAGGGTTTGGATAAGGGATTATCAGCGAGTTCTCTAAAGGGACAGATTTCTGCTTTATCCGTCTTGTTACACAAACGACTGGCAGCTGTGCCAGATGTTCAAGCATTTGTTCAGGCTCTGGTTAGGATTAAGCCTGTTTACAGACCTTTGACTCCTCCCTGGAGTTTAAAACTAGTTCTTTCAGTTCTCCAAGGGGTTCCGTTTGAACCTTTACATTCCATAGATATCAAGATGTTATCTTGGAAAGTTTTGTTTTTGGTTGCTATTTCTTCTGCTAGAAGAGTTTCAGAGTTATCTGCTCTGCAGTGCTCTCCGCCCTATCTGGTGTTCCATTCAGATAAGGTTGTTTTGCGTACTAAGCCTGGTTTTCTTCCAAAGGTTGTTTCCAACAAAAATATTAACCAGGAGATAGTTGTACCTTCTTTGTGTCCGAATCCAGTTTCACAGAAGGAACGTTTGTTACACAATTTAGACGTAGTCCGTGCTCTAAAATTCTATTTAGAAGCTACAAAAGAGTTCAGACAAACATCTTCTCTGTTTGTCGTCTATTCTGGTAAAAGGAGAGGTCAAAAAGCGACTGCTACCTCTCTTTCCTTTTGGCTTAAAAGCATCATCCGATTGGCTTACGAGACTGCCGGACAGCAGCCTCCTGAAAGAATCACAGCTCACTCTACTAGGGCTGTGGCTTCCACATGGGCCTTCAAGAACGAGGCTTCTGTTGATCAGATATGTAAGGCAGCGACTTGGTCTTCACTGCACACTTTTGCCAAATTTTACAAATTTGATACTTTTGCTTCTTTGGAGGCTATTTTTGGGAGAAAGGTTTTGCAAGCCGTGGTGCCTTCTGTTTAGGTAACCTGATTTGCTCCCTCCCTTCATCCGTGTCCTAAAGCTTTGGTATTGGTTCCCACAAGTAAGGATGACGCCGTGGACCGGACACACCAATGCTGGAGAAAACAGAATTTATGCTTACCTGATAAATTACTTTCTCCAACGGTGTGTCCGGTCCACGGCCCGCCCTGGTTTTTTTAATCAGGTTTGATGAATTATTTTCTCTAACTACAGTCACCACGGCACCCTATGGTTTCTCCTGTTTTTTCCTCCTGTCCGTCGGTCGAATGACTGGGGTGGGCGGAGCCTAGGAGGGACTATATGGACAGCTTTTGCTGGGACTCTTTGCCATTTCCTGTTGGGGAAGAGATATTCCCACAAGTAAGGATGACGCCGTGGACCGGACACACCGTTGGAGAAAGTAATCAGGTAAGCATAAATTCTGTTATTTGTGGGGGGGGGGGGGGGCAGCGGTTTAGGAGTTAATAGGTTAATTGCGATGTGGGGGTTTGGCCGTTTAGGGGTTAATAGGTTAATGTTATGTGGCGCTAATTAGGTTTATTGCGATGTTGGGGGTTGGGGGTTTAGGGGTTAATTAGGTTTATTACAAAGTGAGGGGGTGGCGGTTAAGGGGTTAAAATTTAATGATGTTATTTGCGGATTAGGGGTTAATAATTACTTTTTTATTTTGTGATGTATGGGGTTTGCGGTTTAGGTGTCTGTTATTACTTCATGCGGGAGGTTAGGTTTTTTGTTATACTTTGTGCGGGCAGTTACGTGTTTTTTATTTATTTCTTGTGGGCGGTTACGTGATTTTCTATATTTGTGCGGGTGGTTGCGTGTGTTTTTTTAAGGCTTCGGGTTTGCCAACGCTGCATCCAGGTGAAATATTTTGGCTGCGCGTGCAGCCAACATTCCTTTGAAGATGCATGCGCAACTGGCGACCAACGCATTACAAATGCGATTAAAGCATAGATGAGTATTCAAGGTAGATTGGTATTCTGGGGTGACGCTCAACAAAAGGAGAGCTAAGAGATCAATGTGGCAGGAATTACAATCAAAGGTGGTTAGTTCTGTTCCGAACTTAAATATATTATGAAAATCCTAGTATAATTAATAGATTCTAGTATTATTATCTCTTTGGGTCTCTAGAAAAGTAGCATGTATGCGTTTAAATGTAACTGGGCAAGATAAATAGCAAAAAACTAGTCCAATATAAATATTTGGAAAGCGGTTTAAACAGATCGAACTGGTTGAATAAAATAATATTTATTAATATAGTTAATATAACATCAGTAGAAATAAGAATAAAAATAACGATGCCGGCATCTAAAAACAAACACAAGTAACAAGTAACAGTATTGGAAATGTATCCAAATATGTGCAAAAGTATAAGGATATGTTTTCTCAACTGTAGCAAATAATCACAAATGTGGATCACACAAGATTCTTAAACCTGTATAGTCCTGTTATGAAGGCCAAAATATCCAGAGGTTGTCTGATCTTTGAAAATTTGTGGCCAGAGACTCCGGGTAGTATGTGTCCTCTTTTCCTCTGTGTTAAAAGTCAATGCAGCGTTCTCTGCAAACAATGATGGATGCTGTGATCCGCGTGTGCACACACACAGTTCCGGGCTGGAATGGAGAAGTTGTTCCGGTGCAGGATCTTGATAAAGGCCCCTGGCGGCTGAAACGCGTAGAATTTGCCGATTGCTCCTGTGTACAAAATTTATCTAAGTATTAACTACAGATTGGATTCGTAAGCAGGTAGGACAGGTACATTGAGCAGCTAATATAACCTGGTTTAAGCTGGCTCTATATGTATAATTCCTGCCCCGGGACCTACTCATACGAATCCACCTGTGTGATCAGTACTCTGTCTGAACTTCGGTTCTTTACCTTATTCAGTGTGAACACTTAAGAGTTACCTGCACCGGAACAACTTCTCCATTCCAGCCCGGAACTGTGTGTGTGCACACACGCGGATCATAGCATCCATCATTGTTTGCAGAGAACGCTGCATTGACTTTTAACACCGAGGAAAAGAGGACACATACTACCCGGAGTCTCTGGCCACAAATTTTCAAAGATCAGACAACCTCTGGATATTTTGGCCTTCATAACAGGACTATACAGGTTTAAGAATCTTGTGTGATCCACATTTGTGATTATTTGCTACAGTTGAGAAAAAACATATCCTTATACTTTTGCACATATTTGGATACATTTCCAATACTGTTACTTGTGTTTGTTTTTAGATGCCGGCATCGTTATTTTTATTCTTATTTCTACTGATGTTATATTAACTATATTAATAAATATTATTTTATTCAACCAGTTCGATCTGTTTAAACCGCTTTCCAAATATTTATATTGGACTAGTTTTTTGCTATTTATCTTGCCCAGTTACATTTAAACGCATACATGCTACTTTTCTAGAGACCCAAAGAGATAATACTAGAATCTATTAATTATACTAGGATTTTCATAATATATTTAAGTTCGGAACAGAACTAACCACCTTTGATTGTAATTCCTGCCACATTGATCTCTTAGCTCTCCTTTGTTGAGCGCCACCCCAGAATACCAATCTACCTTGTCTGACATTAAATTTGGTTTTAGAGGTTAAACCATTTGTTTTTCTCTGGGATTTGGCTTTAGAGTGTTTGAGTGTTGTATCTCTATAAACAATTACCATTTTTCCATAGATGAGTATTCAGTTCAGCTTAAAGAGACACTGAACCCAAATTTTTTCTTTCGTGATTCAGATAGAGCATGCAATTTTAAGCAACTTTCTAATTTACTCCTATTATCAATTTCTCTTTGTTCTCTTATCTTTATTGGAAAAAGAAGGCATCTAATCTTTTTTTGGTTCAGACTCTGGAAAGCACTCTTTTTCTTGGTGGATGAATTTATCCACCAATCATCAAGAACAACCCAGGTTGTCCATCAAAAATGGGCCGGCAACTAAAATTACATTCTTGCATTTCAAATAAAGATACCAAGAGAATGAAGACAATTTGATAATAGGAGTAAATTAGAAAGTTGCTTAAAATGTCATGATCTATCTGAATCACTAAAGAAATAATTTGTGATATTTACTAAGCTTAAAGGGACACTGAGCCCAAAGGACCAAAGCCCTAGAGGCAGAACTTTTCTACTTTTTGCAATGTGATTTTTTTTATTGAAACATTTTCTGCATGTCATTTTGAAATGCAATTCAATTTTAAATTAGGCAGTTGCACTAAACCATCAGCTCAACTGAAAGGTGTTTAACTGGAGAATAAAGCAATTCTATACATTATTAAATTGTCTCTTAAAAAAAATGTGTTTCCTTTGCTCTTGGTTTAAAATAACAAAATTCTAAAATAAAAATATAGTAACAAAAAAGGTGAATTGCTCACATGAATCACAGCTTTGCAGTCCAGGAAAGGCTAGTGGGCGGGATTAAAAAAATCCCTGATAGCCAGTCATCAATTAATGCACTGCCGCAATGCAGCGCTGCTCCACGTTTGACGATTGTTCTCTTCAAACAGCACTTCACTCTGGCTGCCCTGTGTTAAGGAAAACGTATACAGTGCAACCAGAGAGCAGCTTGATGTGGAGCAAGGTGGCAAAGCAAAAGCACTAACATATCCTGCATGTGTCCGGTTCTTTCTGCAGACATGCTGCATTTTCTGTGATGACATCTCAGATCAAAGTATGATCTGCAACAATGAATATATAAAGACCCTTGTCAAGCTTCTAATTAAAAAAAAAAAAAAAAAAAAAAAAAAAAAAAAAAAAACACTTTTGCCTTATACATTCAGTTTACTACATCATGTACCAAATTATAATAATTTTAACTGCTATTGTGTGTACCATACAGGTGATTGATTACATTTTTCTCTACAAATGTTATTGATTGCAATCTTTATGGCCTGCATGACTAGCTACACTGTGTACTATTGAACAGTTAATTTAAAGGAAACAAAATAAGTTGAAATACTGGGTGGAGCTCAACAATAAAACTACCTGACAGTACAGAGTCCAATCAGTCTGTGCTGGATGGTAAAATATATAGATAATTATAATGGAGAAAGAAAAGAGCATCCCCTAAGCACTCAAAGATAAGTACAAATCTGTGTCTCAACCCCACAAAACAGAGAAAGTGGGTTGCCAATATTAAAACATAACTTTTATTATTAATGAATTAAATAAAACAGCAACTTAAAAGATTATTGCCGAGTCCAACCCAAAATACCACAGCAACGTCAGATTCAATATTCCATCCAAATATACAAAGAGAAGAGCACAAAATGGGTAATTATCCCCATTACAGTGTGTATCACAATGCAAAAGATCCCTTACTAATGGCTATCTGTGGCTATTAATCCTAAACAAGGGAGCAAAAAGGGGATTGGGGATCTGCTAAACTATAATGTTGCTCTACTGTAATTTTTAAAAATGCAGGGTATTTCTCTGCTAACCTGAGTTGCTTTGGTAAGGGGAGGACTACGCCTGACGCGCGTTTTGGATCATAGCTTTTTCAAAGGCCTTTTTCATAGTGTTACACATTGTAATGGGGATAATTACCCATTTTGTGCTCTTCTCTGATTAGTATATTTGGATGAAATATTGAATCTAACATTGACGGTTTTATTTTATTCATTCATGTTAAAAGTTAGGTTTTCAAAATGGGTAAACCCCTTTCTCTGTTTTTTGGGGTTGAGACACTGATGTGTACTTGCTCAAGGGGGTGCTCTTTTCTTTCCCAGTTATAATTATTTTTAAAGGAAACGTCAGCTATGATTTGCAGTAATTTTACCAAATTAACCATTCCTGGTAGCCAGTGAGCCATGTTCCTATACATTTAATCCTAGCTCTTAATCTTATTCTACATACAAATGCAACCAAACATACCTGCTACTAAAAGAAATGTGACTAACTCGTCAACATTCTGATTGGCATCTAAATCCTTTATAAATATGTAAAATCCATAGTAACATTTTTATACCGATATTGTGCTGGCTCTCTCCCATTCAGAGGTCTGACCATGCATAATCTCCAGTAAAACATTTGCCAATATTTATTACTGTAATTAAATGCCACTATCAGCAATCACTATATACTTTAAAAGAATACTGCCTCTTACACAGGGAACCATAGTAAACCATCAAAGTATCTGGAGATCAATCTGTGTAAACTACTTTTTTACATTTTGCACAATCCTCTTTTTCTATCAAATGATTGACACAGGCTGCTTTATGAGACGGATGATGTCACATCATGATGTGCTCTACTGTTCAAGCATGAAGGTACATGATTGGAGCAGTGCATTAAAAAGGTAGAGCATCCACAAAGTTCAAGTAAAGAACTACTCTTATCAAAAGGGACATGAAACCCCAAAATTTTCTTTCATGATTCTGATAGAGAATACAATTTCAAACAACTTTCCAATTTACTTATATTTAATTTGCTTCCTTCTCTTGTTATCCTTTGATGAAAGTTTTACATATGAAACTTTAGGACCAGCAAAGAACCTGGGTTCTAGTTGATATAGATAGATTTTATTTATTTTTTATTTTATTTTTTGTCATTGGCTCACGCATGTGTTCAGTCAGCAACCAGAAGTGCATTGCTGCTCATTCAACAAAGCATACCAAGAGAATGAAGAAAAAATAATAATAGGAGTAAATTAGAAAGTTGCTTAAAATGTCATGCTCTATCTGAATCATCAAAAAATGTGGGTTTCATATCCCTTTAAGCATCCAAAAAAGAGCATGATTAAACGAACAATTTTAGCCCAAGATTGTCGAGCCTAAAGCAGAGGCCACACACAACAAAATCATCCAAGGTATTTTATCAAGTGTTTACTTCTCAAAAAGAAATACAATATGAATTCAAACAAGTGAAATGTTTCATTAGTTTTAACATATATAACAATCTCTCCAAAGTAGCAAATACATAGAAATTTCAAATGTTGATTCTCTCATCATTTTATTATACACAGCTGTCAGCAACATGTTAGCAGCATTTTCATATGAGATCTATTTACAAATTATATTACCAAATATAAGAGTTTACCTAAACAATGACACTACTGAAAAAAACTACAGGACCCAAAAACCTAAAGCCATTTATTAAAGACAAAAACAGAATTGAATTCCCTAACTCATAGCATTTTCAGTCTGATATATGGTGCTATGGATTACTTTTACAGATCTAGCTGGATCCTTTGTTTCATAGTATATAGGAACTATTTAGCCAAAAATTGTTCATATTTGTCAGTTCAATAATTACCTTTTTGTAGTACAATTCCCCTTTTGTGAGACTTAACACTTGAATTACTTATAACACTATACATTTACCCAATGATCTATTTGCTAGAGTTAGAAATTAATTTAAGAAAATAACTGACAGCTTCCCTGTGATTTCATTGTATGGTTTAAGCAGGCATATTAATTAATAAGCCTACTTGTATTTATGAGCAGTCTATATGCTGCCCATGTAAACAATAGCCAGTTAACTTGAGAAATAAAAGCATCTTCCATTCAATTTAGTAAGAAAATGTAAAGCTTATAACATTTAAAGTCAACAGGAAGAATACAATAAGAATCACCTTCTAGACATAGTTGCCTGTTTTCCCCACCACTTAGAAATATTGGGGGGGGGGGAGTGATCTGTGTACAGTTTGCATTCAACTGTACTTTGGACATGTGGCTTTTGGCAGGCACTCAGTGGAAGTTAAACGTACCAACACTAAAAGTGTCGTCAGGGCCCTCTACCCACTTGACCCCTACAAAAGCTATCCTGTACACCGACTATGCTTACAGCGCTGTGGAATCTGTTGGCACTCTACAAATACCAGATAATAATAAAAGTGAACCAGGTGTGTATCAATACAGTGGAGTGAACTACATTGTTTACATTTTCAAACAGTTGCCTATGGGAAAGAACACAGAAATTAGGTCAGTTTGAAATAAAATCTCTCTGAAACCATTATCCCCAAACTAAATATTGGTATAATGAAAGTTTTTTAAAGTGAAGGTCTATTTTGATAAATTAGTGCCTGGTTTTTAATAAACAGATTAAAAACAAGGGCACTTTAATTCATCAAAATTGACATTTCACTGTTTTCTTCAAAAACAGGGGGGCTGCTGAGGGGCGCAAGCGCCGAGGCGACAGGGGGGCTGCTGAGGGGCGCAAGCGCCGAGGCGACAGGGGGGGCTGCTGAGGGGCGCAAGAGCCGAGGCGACAGGGGGGCTGCTGAGGGGCGCAAGAGCCGAGGCGACAGGGGGGCTGCTGAGGGGCGCAAGAGCCGAGGCGACAGGGGGGCTGCTGAGGGGCGCAAGAGCCGAGGCGACAGGGGGGCTGCTGAGGGGCGCAAGAGCCGAGGCGACAGGGGGGCTGCTGAGGGGCGCAAGAGCCGAGGCGACAGGGGGGATGCTGAGGGGCGCAAGAGCCGAGGCGACAGGGGGGCTGCTGAGGGGCGCAAGAGCCGAGGCGACAGGGGGGCTGCTGAGGGGCGCAAGAGCCGAGGCGACAGGGGGGCTGCTGAGGGGCGCAAGAGCCGAGGCGACAGGGGGGCTGCTGAGGGGCGCAAGAGCCGAGGCGACAGGGGGGCTGCTGAGGGGCGCAAGAGCCGAGGCGACAGGGGGGCTGCTGAGGGGCGCAAGAGCTGAGGCGACAGGGGGGCGGCTGCGGGGCGCAAGAGCTGAGGCGACAGGGGGGCTGCGGGGCGCAAGAGCTGAGGCGACAGGGGGCTGCGGGGCGCAAGAGCTGAGGCGACAGGGGGCTGCGGGGCGCAAGAGCTGAGGCGACAGGGGGCTGCGGGGCGCAAGAGCTGAGGCGACAGGGGGCTGCGGGGCGCAAGAGCTGAGGCGACAGGGGGCTGCGGGGCGCAAGAGCTGAGGCGACAGGGGGCTGCGGGGCGCAAGAGCTGAGGCGACAGGGGGCTGCGGGGCGCAAGAGCTGAGGCGACAGGGGGCTGAGGGGCGCAAGAGCTGAGGCGACAGGGGGCTGCGGGGCGCAAGAGCTGAGGCGACAGGGGGCTGCGGGGCTCAAGAGCTGAGGCAACAGGGGGCTGCGGGGCGCAAGAGCTGTGGCAACAGGGGGCTGCGGGGCGAAAGAGCTGTGGCAACAGGGGGCTGCGGGGCGCAAGAGCTGTGGCAACAGGGGGCTGCAGGGCGCTAAGGCTTATAGGAGTATGCTGTCCATGCTGGTTTGTGCAAAGGCTAGTCAGGTGTAAACAGGAGTCTGCTTAGCATGCAAGTTTACACAGGGGAGCTGCAAGACAGCTGGACCCAGCTGCTGAGAAGAGCAGCAGGACTTGAACGTAGGGATACGGCATTAACTGGCTGTAAAACGTGCAGGTTGACGGGATGCAGAGTGCGCAGGTATACCTACATGTACCCAGCACATGCTGAAATGTACATTATGCACTGCATATATACGTTATGTTTCATACAGATCCATACATATACTCTTACACATAGATCTAACGTCATTGCATTACTCACCTGTTCCCCGTTCCCGTTTTCTCCAGTAATCTCAGACACTCCTACGCGCCCCAACACAACAAGCGACCGCCATCCCGCGCACCTCCTTGCACTGCGTCCGTTTGCTTATTGGTCAATGCTCCGATCGCTCTCTTGGAAGGCGTCACCCACACGGCCATATCCACCAACCACTGTCTAGACTGTGACTATAAAAGCTATAATTTGGTAAAAGAAACGTCACTCAACCCTTGAGTGGTTTTGCCGCATCTCTGAACCTTCTTGGCCACGCCCTGACTGCTTTTTTATCCAATCGTTAAGGAAGGGTGGTATTTTGGTATGACGTAACGTTAAGAATGGCTGAACAGACTGTTGATCTAATAGGAGGGCTGTCTCCTGTGGCCCTCGAGGGCCTTAATTATGACAATTGGTTGCTCGTTGACACGTGCTTTCTAGTTGTCCCAGGTGCAGCCAGTGAGCTTACGAGTTATTTATAGCACTGCTTTCCCGTATTATTCCGTTTGCAGCCAACCAAACTAGGTGACGAAGCTTAAGCAGTAGACTTGACTGAAGTCAGAGAGATATTGAGGGAGAGAATCAAATACTCTAGCGCCTCGGATAGGATAGTTTGAGATTGGGCAGAGCCCATGCAAGTTTTGGGCCTGAGTAGCATATGCACGTTAACGGAGTCTGTGGGATACCTAGTCTACTATATATTGTACAATACAAAGATGATTTACTGGATCATGGTTTAACGCGTGATGATTGTATTAACAGTCAACTTTTCTGTCAGGAAAGAAAATACAACTATTGGGATTTGAGCTAATCAACTAATTGTATATAACTCCCCAACAAATTAAACTCCGTTTTCTTTGCGGCTCACGTGAGCTGATGAGTAATGTTTGTTTTACGTTGGTACTTTATTGTGCTTTTTTTCTTTTATTATATTTCGGGATTTATTTTTTCCTATTGTTTTTATCTATTTCCCTTTTATTTTCTTGCTTTTGTTGTCTTGTTTTTGTTTGCATTTCCGGGCCTAGTTTTCTTTATTTTGTATTTTATCTAATAGTACTTTACAATTTGGTACGTATGGTGTTCAGTTTGCTTGAGACCGGAAAATGTTTGGATTTTGGAATATTTGTATGTTTGCATCTGTTAAAAAATACGCCAAGTGTAAACAACAATATCATATGTCCTTTAGGCAATATTTGTATATTGTAATACACTTTATACACTCAATCTAAAGGCAGTTTTATATAGTTTGTATTACTTTTTTTTTTTTTTTTTAAACCTAGTACCATCATAAATATAGTAGAGTACTGTAATTTATAAAGGTAACTTGTTTTAAATATAGAGGAGCCCCAAAGATTCAAGCAGATACGTTTGACTTAATTGTGTGGGAAATTTGTAGTTTTTAATAATTTTTATTTTATAAAGGTTGGATTTTGTAGTAATTATAGATTTTGGAATTCCAGAGTTGGGGATTTGTACCTACTACCTACATTTGATTTCCTTTTTGTGAAAGTGCAACACACTTAGATCTGGATTTGCACAGATCTTAGTGTGTTGCACGTTCACACTTATCTTGTAGATGAGGATATGGATTAAAGTTGTGCCATGCCCAGGACTGATCCCTGATCTCTTTTTTGCAATGTACCCATTTCCGCAAGTTCGTCAGTTGGTGTTGATTTGGCTTCTTCAAGGTCTTCGTTTTGTCATCAATGCTGTAAAATTTTCTGATTCCCCTTCAGAAGATAAAGTTCATTTTGTTAAAGGAAGTCACTGTTTTGTTTGGGATTTTGTAAGTCAAATGTTTTTGGTACACACAAATACTGTAGATTATCAATCTGACAGCTCTCAATTATTTAGTCAGATACTTTTAAAGATCAAGGGCATACATCTTTTGAGGACCTTCTTAATCAGGACTGATGTGTGCCCCTCATTCTGAAGGATGCCTATCTGACCATCCCTCTTATCTTTATTTTGTCCTTTTCTGTGGAAAGCAGAAATGTGGCAATTCCATACCTGCCATTTGGGCTCAGTTTTTTGGTGTTTGTACCAAGGTGATGTACTAGCTTTTAAGACCTTGAGGTATCATATTGGTGATTTACCTGGGCAACATTCTTATGTTGCAAGACAAAGTCCTTTTATTCAATCAGTTGGTGTTGATTATTTGGCTTCTTCAAGGGCTTTGTGTTGTCATCAATGCTGTAAATTTTTCTGATTCCCCTTCAGAAGATATAGTTCCTTGTGTTCAAGGTCCCTGTTTTGACTGCTGTCAGCCAATCCAAATTTGATACCATCAAGAAGGAGATTTCAGAAGCTTCAGTCTTTTCAGAGCTCCCTCAGCAACCTTTGAGCTCGCATTATCGGGTTGCTATCTGCTTCCATTCAGGCCATTTATTTTCAGACTCCTTTGTATTACAGGGTGATGTAACATTTCAAGATTGCTTCATTGAAGCAAAACCCTTCTTACTTAGTTAAAGGGACGGTTAAAACCAGAATTTTTGTTGTTTTAAAAGATAGATAATCCCTTTATTACCCATTCCCCAGTTTTGCATAACCAACACAGTTATATTAATATACTTTTTACCTTTGTGATTACCTTGTATCTAAGCATCTTCTGACAAACCCCTGATCACATGACATTTTATTTATTATCTATTGACTTTCATTTTAGCCAATTAGTGCAGTGTCTGCCACAATCCATGGGCATGCTTACAATGTTATCTATAGGGTTTACCTGAACTAGCTCTCCCCTGCTGTGAAAAGCAAATACAAAGCATGTGATTAGAGGCGGCCTTCAAGGGCTTAGAAATGATCATATGAGCCTTCCTAGGTCTAGCTTTCAAGTAAGAATACCAAAAGAACAAAGAAAAATTGGTGATAAAAGTAAATTGGAAAGTTGTTTAAAATTACATGCCCTATTTGAAACATGAAAGTTTTTTTTGGACTTGACTGTCCCTTTAATAACACTGGACGAGGAAGTGAAGGCCTAAACGTGCTGGTGGTTATCCCACATGGAAACTGAGCCATTTTGAGGTCTGCTCTTGTTTTTGTCCTGGAGTCAGATGCTAGTTGGGCAGCTGTTTGCAGTTAGGCAGATTTTGGTTCACAGTATAGTCTAGTCTCCACATCAACTTGTTAGTTAAATCGTTTACTATCTGCAGTTTTCCCAAGGACCACCCTCATCTATTATGCTGTGGATGGACAATTTGACTGCAGTCTATTATATCAACAAATTGGTTTTTGGCACATCTGACTTTGGATCTCCACCAGTTTTGTCTCTCAAGGGATATTACCATTAAGGTGGAGTACATCAAGTGGCAGATTGTGTATTTTTTTTTTTTTTTTTTAAGTGGTGAGACTCCACCAATTGATCTTCCTTTGCCTGGACATGATTTGGGGTTCCTTTCATATAGACCTCGTTGCTTTCTGGGAACAACTTCCTTGTGGAGAGGTATTAGCTACCTGATCCATTCAGTCTGACTGCAGATATTTTTATTTATTTTTTTTCATTTGTCTGGGTATTCTGCCTTTCTTGATGATTCCCTGGGTTCAACTTCAGGTGTGCCATCATTGGGTAGAATGTGTTCTGTGCATGCCTCTTTGGCTGTAAAGGTGTGGTTTCTGGTTCTTCTGGAGCTGTCAGTCGGTGCAACAATCTCTCTGTTTCCAGAGTTGTTTGAAAATCCACGCAACAATTCTAAGGACCTGTTCTTTCAAGGATGGCTTGCTTTACTCAGGGTAGGTCATCCAGGACTATTAAAGGGACTTGAAACCCACCAAAAAATGTTTTTATTGTCTTAGAGAATACTATTCTTTTTTTTTTTTTTTTTTTTTATTCTTTATAAACAACAATGTGCAAAACATGTAAGAAATAAAATTAAACCCAGAACGGGGTACCGGTAAACGGGGGGAAAAAAACAAGCATGGGGGCGTGTCTCTGGGCAGCATCCGGAATGGATGCAATATTGGAAGCTGCGTGCAGGCTGCTGTTGAAATTCGCTATTTATCAGCAGCATTTCTTCAACAATATTCCTAAAACCTTAAGCCTGTTTTCCAGGAAACTGAGCACAGTTGAGCTATACTAAGCTTATTGAAAAACTGCATCATCTTGCCGATCCGGAGGGTTGAGGCCTACAGCGGCCCTTTCTAGGAGAGGTCTCAACACACACCCCCCCCCCCCCAGTAAACGGGGTATAGCAGTGTCAAACCACTGCCAGAACTGCTTTGTACTTTTTTACAGAACTTCGCTACTCATACCCCTATTAGAAAACCTTGCAAACCATCTGGCATATCAACTCGACCTGCGGCCTATTAAAAATGTCGGGGGCCGAACTTTGCTTACAAGTGGTCGGAGCACTCTTGGATGCCCATTTTGTGAAACTTCAGGAAGTGCTATCGGCGGAACGGGACTCTTTGAAAGAAGTCTGTAAACGTTTTACCAACAGGTCTCAGCCATCGTTCCGGCCTCTGATTGTACATGGTACACCCGATAGGCGGGCCGCCGCAGTGGCAACTTCCTCCGACTCGCAAGCTACCATCCCTGCAGATCCAAGAGAAGGCGGACATTTTGTACAGATCATTGCCGCTGCTGAGAGTGATATAGTAAACCTGCCCTCACCAACCCAGGAATCAGATGCTTGGAACTCAGCTGTGACTTACCCTGTGCTGAGGGGCCGAATGGATTGCTGGTCTGACGCACCATTAGCCGTCTCATATCTGAGCCCGACCGAAGGTACTTATCTCAGCTTAACTGTGGGTGACGGGCGGCAGGGACATAACATATATGCAGTCCCACTTATATCTCCCCCAAAAGCCACTACTGATTCTTCCCACGGGTCAACAGCCGGTAACGGTCGACAGGGACACGATACCTTGGCAACCCCGAGACTACCTCCCCCAAAGGTCTTCATTGATCCCTCTGCAGAGACGCAAGATATCCGCAGCAAGCTTACCAGACTTGCGTTACTTGCCCAGAACCCTGCCTTTTCTTTGTTGGGGGGACTATGTCCTTAGCGGCTATGCAGCCAAAGTCAATTGTGATACGGAGAAGCTATCCCCAATCTGCATACCACAACGTAAGATCCCATTCTACAGGCGCGGAGTGGGATAAATTTAACTAGTAAGCCAGCCTGGACGCTCATTTTATGTTGCACCCTCTTTGTTGATTTTTGTAAATAGCCGGTGCAGCCTATGACTAGACTAGTTAGTGACACATCAGGGATTTTTAAAGTTGATTACTGTATCTATGCATATATCGCAATGTTTGTTAAAAGTAGATACAGACTGTTTCCTCCGTATTACTGATATTTAGCTGCACCACTTAAGGTTTTGTTCTAAGTTTGAAAATATTTTGTTTTAAAACCTCCTAGAGTAAAACAAACTAAGCTGCTGGCTCCTATGGTTGATGTTGTACTGGGCATAAGGTATAATACTTGTTAACCAAAGATTACTTGATGCATTAATACACTCCACATAGGTCATAGATGCTAGTGTTAAACTTATCCCATATATATGCACTACATATGTTCTAATACCAAGTTAGAGTAATAGTTAATCCAAGCTGCACCTACAATGCTATTTAGTGATACCAGCCCTTACCTTCATTTACAAACTCCCTTAGAAATTTGGGAGGTTAGCGAGCTTTGCCACTCAAACTTTAGAATCCCCCAGTCTTATTACCATGTTATGAAGGTTTTCATTTTATAGGTCAGTTCACTTCTGATCACTTCTGAATAGGGGGTTTACTATCTTAATTTTAATTACTCCTAGTTCATATTTTATAATTTACTTTATGTTTGATGTGTTAAGTTAATACAGTTCTATTCATGTAAAATAGAGGTTCATCAGTGGGGATCCAAAAGTGGTCCCCTACTGTTCAGAATTGTCTTCTGTCGCTTTATATTCTATAGCGAGGTCCAAAAGTGGCCTCAGATTTTACTTGGAAGACATACAAATATACCAGCCAGCATGCTGTCTATTGATTCTGTTAAGCAATGCCATTTAGCTCTGTCATGTATATTTTGATTGCACTTCTCTTGCGTGTATAATTGTAACCAACTCTGTACAAAGATTTGATTGAAAGGCACTATATGTATGCTGTTAACTAAACCTCAATAAAAAAATAAATAAATAAAAAAAACAACTTACCTTTTGTTTTTTTCGTGGCCGGAGCGGCTTCCCCCGCGCGGGGATCCTCTCTTCACGCGTCGGTAGTGGCTGGTCCGGCTTCCTCTAATCGCGGCATGGCCTCAGGCAATGACTCCCCTGGGGGGAGGGCCGTGGTTGGAGGAGGCTGGATTGGTCGCTGGTGGCATGTGGGGAGGGGGATCAGTCATCTGCCGCATATGGAGCCGGAGTGCGGTCAGTGCTCCACCTCCATATGAGGGCAGATGCCTGATCGTTAGACAGTGACACTGTATGTCACCGCTTGTAACGGTCTTCTGCTGGAGCTGGTGGGAGGGGTGGGCGGCCCAGCAGGCCAGGTGGGAGGGGTCCTACAGTACGGAAAAGGTAAAATAAAGGGACCGGGAGAGTTGGGGCTGCTACGCTACAGAAAAGGGGATGTGGGGGCCCCTTAACTAAAGATCGCAGGTGGGGGGGAGGTGGGAGTTACACTACCTACAGAAAAATATTTTAAACATTTTTTTTTATAGGTATTGGCAGACAGTACCTGAGATGGTGCCTAACCGAGGGGGGAGGTTTAGAGAGCTGTTGAGGGGGGGGGGTAAGGGAGGATCCTACACTTGAGAAATATAAAAAAAAAAAAAAAATATTGAAAAAAGCCTCTTTTTTTTTTTTTTTTTCTCTCCATACTGGCAGACTGTTTGCCAGTACCTAATGTCAGTATATGGCCGGGTTATAATACAATATATTTAATAATTATTCTTTAAAATAAACCCCCGCTAAAAATGCATATACCAACTTACCAAGGAAATAAAATTAATGTAAGTTCCTAGATGCTTTTTATTAGTTAAAATCTATAGACACATTGAAATATATTTGTAGAAAACCAGATATGAATCAAAACTATACACGACTTTAAACTATATAATATGCTATGCAAAGATCATAAAAGTTGCCTTATTCACAATAGTCTCTCAAATCAGAGTTGCATTTAAAATATCACAATGAGATACCAGAATCTGAGCCACTAACATTCAAGCAGTACAATCGGCTATATAGCCACAATTTATCTTTATATAATTCCAATTTAAAACATCGGAAATTGTGTATATTATTTGTGCAAACAACCAATTCCTATGCCAATTTATCTAAGCTGAAATAAATTCTTAGTTATCTACAATTAAGACAATTCTAAAAAATATTTATATGTGGCTGCAACTATAAATTATTTGCCAAACAAAAGACTAGTTTTAAACTACCAAGGACTGTGAATATGAGTCTAAAATATAAAGTACCTTTTTTAAAATTGCTGAACTGCAATTTTTTATGATTACCAAATACTTTTGATTTAAATATCAAAATTAGTACAATCATACATCACCAGTTTGAGCCAATTTGTAGTTCAATCTTTTCCAAATATTTTCAGATCACCTCATTTGAAGAAAAGTTATTGCATGGATCAAGGATAGTCTCAGCTTCTTGCTTAAGTTTCCCCAAGAATGGCTGCCAGTTATCAATCACCAGTGTAAGCAGATAACACAAAAACTGTCCATCTCCCTTGCATTCAGCTTTTCTTATATAATCATTGGTAATCTTTTTTGGTTACGCCCATGTATGCTTGTTCCTTCTCATTGGTTCATTTTGGGGGACACCCCCCTCACTGGCTCTGTATGTGTCCTACTCCTAATCGAAAATTAATTTGGGTGTCATACCATTCCAATCCCCTAGGGGGCAGCAGACAACCAGCGATGTAGACCCATCATCAAACATTGCTAACAATTTAATACATCCTTATAAAATGACCATTTAAACCACCATAACTTCTTGCATTAACAAATCTCTCCTGTCATCATCCATAGCTCATCTAGCATAACAGAAAACCTACAACCTGATACCAAGCACCAACATTTCATCAATTTCTATATTAAAATAGAAAATATCCACATATGTCTGTTTATGACTACTATTCATGGGACATCTTTTCTGAAAAACAAGGGACAGATATTATTTTGAAATTAGTCTAACATTTATTATATAGATACTTATTTAGAGATTCCATCTCCACATCAGTTCCTCCTGTAATTTTCACTAGATTTCTGGAAAACAGAGAAAATGTGTTTATCTTAAAATCAATGGGTCAGTATTTTATATATTCTAATGTAGTTATTCATTTAATTTACTACAATTTGAATTGCATTTCCCCAGATCCCTATGTAGACATTTAATACAGTATTTCAAATTCTATATATGTGTTATTTGAGTATCTCAAACTCAAATGAAAACCTGGCATCATTACTTTTGCAAGATTTTTTTTATTTATGTCATACAGATATTTGCAATGCTAATTTGCTTGGGGTTGCATATTGCAAATTCTGCAGGGGACAATTCACACCCAAGTGACATGAGCCATCTCCTCAGCCAGAAACTGTTTTTCAAGCTTCAAACAAAATCCAGTGAGCCATGGTGTTAAAGGGACACTGAAACCAATTTTTTTCTTTCATTATTCAGATAGAGCATGGAATTTTAAGCAACTTTCTAATTTACTCCTATTATCAATTTTTCTTTGTTCTCTTGGTATCTTTATTTGAAAAGGCATCTAAGCTTTTTTTTTGTTTCAGAACATTTTTATTGGTGGATGAATTTATCCACCAATCATCAAGGACAACCCAGGTTGTTCACCAAAAATGGTCCGGCATCTAAACTTACATTCTTGCATTTCAAATAAAGATACCAAGAGAATAAAGAAAATTTGATAATAGGAGTAAATTAGAAAGTTGCTTAAAATTTCATGCTCTATCTGAATCACAAAAGAAAAAATTTGGGTACAGTGTCCCTTTAAATTATCACGTCTGTTGGTAAATGTTTCTTTCGGATTAGAAAGTATATTGAGAAATTTCAAAGGGCTCCTGAGCATATTTTCCACCAAAACACAGACTATTGACTCCATTAACCAAGGGGTTCCTGTGACTTAGGTACCATGTTTATCTTTGTTTGAAAATATCTAATCTCATTAAGTGGTGAGGTACAGAATGTTTTGAAGTTTGTACTTGGCTAGGGAGCAAATGCTCTCTTTTGAAGTTTTTGGGACATCCTGTCTGCATTGAGCCTTGAGATGTGTATTTAAATTATCTGGGTTTTAAGTACAATTTCAGACATCAGAATTGTAACCTTATAGTAATATCTGATAAAACATGGCTTCATATATAAAAAAATTCTTTTGTTTTAATATATATAATTCACCTGTAACCTCACACTAAGATGGGGGTTACCAATGGGGGAGGGTAGAGAGCTGTTTGGGAGGGATCAGGGGGTGGGGAGTGTCAGTTAGGAGGCTAATCTCTACACTAAAGCTAACATTAACCCTTTAAGCTACCTAATTAACCCCTTCACTGCCGGGAATAATAGAAGTGTGGTGCGCAGCTGCAATTAGCGGCCTTCTAATTACCAAAAAGCAATGGCAAAGCCATATGTCTGCTATTTCTGAACAAAGGGCATCCCAGATAAACTTTTACAAACATTTGTGCCATGATTGCACAAGCAGTATGTAAAAAATTTTGTGAAAAAAGTACCAATTTTTTTGTTTGATAGCAAAAATGCTCTGGTATTTTGGGCAAGTTTTTGTCTGGATGTCCCAGTAGTGAAAGTGTTAAAATCACCCTTTTAATAGGTTTGCTATTGCTTCTACTCACATATTTGTTAAAGGTAATGCTATGAATCGGCATACTTTAGTGTGTTTGTTTCAAAGTGTTTCATTTTAGTCAACCTCAGGCTACAAAATTTTATTTGATGTTATATTATATTATTATTCTTTATTTATAAAGCGCCAACAGATTCCGCAGCGCTGCCCATGGGTACAAGGATAACAGTACATTGGAGAAACAATACGATAAAAGACAAAGTTTTACAGACAAAATACAGGGGGAATTGAGGGCCATATTCCCGTGGGAACTTACAATCTAGATGGGTAGGAGGATGGGAAACAGGAGGTGGGGACTGCAAAGGTGAGAATGATATTAGTGAGGAGATAGAGGGTAACTGTTAGTTTGTTAATAAGTCTGGTGATAAGCTTCCCTGAACAAAAAGGACTTTAGGGAACGGGAACGTTTAAAGGAGGAGAGGTTAGGGGCAAGTCTGACAGCACGAGGAAGTGCGTTCCAGAGGGTTGGTGCCGCACAAGAGAAGTCCTGTAGTCTAGCATGAGAGGAGGTGATGGTAGAGGACGCAAGAAGCAGGTCATTGTTGGATCTTAGGGGGCGGGCAGGAGTATATTTGTTAATAAGTGAGGACAGGTAGGGGGGGGGCAGCATTGGTGAAGGCTTTGTAGGTCAGGGTGAGAATTTTGAATTTAACTCTGTTGTGAAGGGACTCACAGAGAGGTGCAGTAGAAACAGAGCGTCGAGAGAGGTGGATTAGCCTGGCAGATGCATTTAGGATGGATTGGAGGGGAGAGAGGGAGGCCAGTTAGTAAGTTGTTACAGTAGTCAAGTCGGCAAATTACCCGTAGTAGTTTCAGCACTTAGAAACGGACGAATTTTGGAGATATTGCGTAGGTGGTTGCGGCAGGATGAAGAGAGCAATTGGATGTGGGGAATGAAGGATAGATTTGAGTCAAGCGTGACTCAGAGGCAGCGGACTTGGGGTGATGGGGAGATAGTGGTGCTGCCAACAGTGATAGAAAAATTGGAAACTGGAGTAGAGTTAGAGGGGGGGTTTCCTTATTTCCCATCTTTTTATTAAACAATGGCCTGCTAGTTTTAATTTATCTCTGAAGCAACTTTTAGCCAAGTTGACTTTTTTTTTTGTGTCTTTTCATCAGGGTTTTGTAGTTTGATCCTTAGATGTGGTCTTATTTACTCCTAGTGATGTCTCGAATTGTTCGCCGGCGAATAGTTCCCGGCGAACATAGCTTGTTCGCGTTCACCGCGGCGGGCGAACATATGCGATGTTCGATCCGCCCCCTATTCGTCATCATTGAGTAAACTTTGACCCTGTATCTCACAGTCTGCAGACACATTCCAGCCAATCAGCAGCAGACACTCCCAGACCCTCCCAGCTCCTGGACAGCAGCCATTTTAGATTCATTCGGAAGCTACTTTCTTAGGCCTAGATTTAGAGTTCGGCGGTAAAAGGGCTGTTAACGCTCCGCGGGTTTTTTTCTGGCCGCACCATAAATTTAACTCTGGTATCGAGAGTTCAAACAAATGCTGCGTTAGGCTCCAAAAAAGGAGCGTAGAGCATTTTTACCGCAAATGCAACTCTCGATACCAGAGTTGCTTACGGACGCGGCCGGCATCAAAAACGTGCTCGTGCACGATTCTCCCATAGGAAACAATGGGGCTGTTTGAGCTGAAAAAAAACCTAACACCTGCAAAAAAGCAGCGTTCAGCTCCTAACGCAGCCCCATTGTTTCCTATGGGGAAACACTTCCTACGTCTGCACCTAACACCCTAACATGTACCCCGAGTCTAAACACCCCTAACCTTACACTTATTAACCCCTAATCTGCCGCCCCCGCTATCGCTGACCCCTGCATTACACTTTTAACCCCTAATCTGCCGCTCCGTAAACCGCCGCCACCTACGTTATCCCTATGTACCCCTAATCTGCTGCCCTAACATCGCCGACCCCTATGTTATATTTATTAACCCCTAATCTGCCCCCCACAACGTCGCCGACACCTACCTACACTTATTAACCCCTAATCTGCCGAGCGGACCTGAGCGCTACTATAATAAAGTTATTAACCCCTAATCCGCCTCACTAACCCTATCATAAATAGTATTAACCCCTAATCTGCCCTCCCTAACATCGCCGACACCTACCTTCAATTATTAACCCCTAATCTGCCGACCGGAGCTCACCGCTATTCTAATAAATGTATTAACCCCTAAAGCTAAGTCTAACACTAACACCCCCCTAAGTTAAATATAATTTTTATCTAACGAAATAAATTAACTCTTATTAAATAAATAATTCCTATTTAAAGCTAAATACTTACCTGTAAAATAAATCCTAATATAGCTACAATATAAATTATAATTATATTATAGCTATTTTAGGATTAATATTTATTTTACAGGCAACTTTGTAATTATTTTAACCATGTACAATAGCTATTAAATAGTTAAGAACTATTTAATAGTTACCTAGTTAAAATAATTACAAATTTACCTGTAAAATAAATCCTAACCTAAGATATAATTAAACCTAACACTACCCTATCAATAAAATAATTAAATAAACTACCTACAATTACCTACAATTAACCTAACACTACACTATCAATAAATTAATTAAACACAATTGCTACAAATAAATAAAATTAAATAAACTATCTAAAGTACAAAAAATAAAAAAGAACTAAGTTACAGAAAATAATAAAATATTTACAAACATAAGAAAAATATTACAACAATTTTAAACTAATTACACCTACTCTAAGCCCCCTAATAAAATAACAAAGCCCCCCAAAATAAAAAATTCCCTACCCTATTCTAAAATACAAATATTACAAGCTCTTTTACCTTACCAGCCCTGAACAGGGCCCTTTGCGGGGCATGCCCCAAGAATTTCAGCTCTTTTGCCTGTAAAAAAAAACATACAATACCCCCCCCCCCAACATTACAACCCACCACCCACATACCCCTAATCTAACCCAAACCCCCCTTAAATAAACCTAACACTACCCCCCTGATGATCTTCCTACCTTGTCTTCACCATGCCAGGTTCACCGATCCGTCCTGGCTCCAAGATCTTCATCCAACCCAAGTGGGGGCTAGACATCCACTGAAGAAGTCCAGAAGAGGGTCCAAAGTCTTCCTCCTATCCGGCAAGAAGAGGACATCCGGACCGGCAAACATCTTCTCCAAGCGGCATCTTCTATCTTCTTCCATCCGATGACGACCGGCTCCATCTTGAAGACCTCCAGCGCGGATCCATCCTCTTCTTCCGACGACTAGACGACGAATGACGGTTCCTTTAAGGGACGTCATCCAAGATGGCGTCCCTCGAATTCCGATTGGCTGATAGGATTCTATCAGCCAATCGGAATTAAGGTAGGAATTTTCTGATTGGCTGATGGAATCAGCCAATCAGAATATAGTTCAATCCGATTGGCTGATCCAATCAGCCAATCAGATTGAGCTCGCATTCTATTGGCTGATCGGAACAGCCAATAGAATGCGAGCTCAATCTGATTGGCTGATTGGATCAGCCAATCGGATTGAACTATATTCTGATTGGCTGATTCCATCAGCCAATCAGAAAATTCCTACCTTAATTCCGATTGGCTGATAGAATCCTATCAGCCAATCGGAATTCGAGGGACGCCATCTTGGATGACGTCCCTTAAAGGAACCGTCATTCGTCGTCTAGTCGTCGGAAGAAGAGGATGGATCCGCGCTGGAGGTCTTCAAGATGGAGCCGGTCGTCATCGGATGGAAGAAGATAGAAGATGCCGCTTGGAGAAGATGTTTGCCGGTCCGGATGTCCTCTTCTTGCCGGATAGGAGGAAGACTTTGGACCCTCTTCTGGACTTCTTCAGTGGATGTTTAGCCCCCACTTGGGTTGGATGAAGATCTTGGAGCCAGGACGGATCGGTGAACCTGGCATGGTGAAGACAAGGTAGGAAGATCATCAGGGGGGTAGTGTTAGGTTTATTTAAGGGGGGTTTGGGTTAGATTAGGGGTATGTGGGTGGTGGGTTGTAATGTTGGGGGGGGGGGTATTGTATGTTTTTTTTTACAGGCAAAAGAGCTGAAATTCTTGGGGCATGCCCCGCAAAGGGCCCTGTTCAGGGCTGGTAAGGTAAAAGAGCTTGTAATATTTGTATTTTAGAATAGGGTAGGGAATTTTTTATTTTGGGGGGCTTTGTTATTTTATTAGGGGGCTTAGAGTAGGTGTAATTAGTTTAAAATTGTTGTAATATTTTTCTTATGTTTGTAAATATTTTATTATTTTCTGTAACTTAGTTCTTTTTTATTTTTTGTACTTTAGATAGTTTATTTAATTTTATTTATTTGTAGCAATTGTGTTTAATTAATTTATTGATAGTGTAGTGTTAGGTTAATTGTAGGTAATTGTAGGTAGTTTATTTAATTATTTTATTGATAGGGTAGTGTTAGGTTTAATTATATCTTAGGTTAGGATTTATTTTACAGGTAAATTTGTAATTATTTTAACTAGGTAACTATTAAATAGTTCTTAACTATTTAATAGCTATTGTACCTGGTTAAAATAATTACAAAGTTGCCTGTAAAATAAATATTAATCCTAAAATAGCTATAATATAATTATAATTTATATTGTAGCTATATTAGGATTTATTTTACAGGTAAGTATTTAGCTTTAAATAGGAATTATTTATTTAATAAGAGTTAATTTATTTCGTTAGATAAAAATTATATTTAACTTAGGGGGGTGTTAGTGTTAGGGTTAGACTTAGCTTTAGGGGTTAATACATTTATTAGAATAGCGGTGAGCTCCGGTCGGCAGATTAGGGGTTAATAATTGAAGGTAGGTGTCGGCGATGTTAGGGAGGGCAGATTAGGGGTTAATACTATTTATGATAGGGTTAGTGAGGCGGATTAGGGGTTAATAACTTTATTATAGTAGCGCTCAGGTCCGCTCGGCAGATTAGGGGTTAATAAGTGTAGGTAGGTGTCGGCGACGTTGTGGGGGGCAGATTAGGGGTTAATAAATATAACATAGGGGTCGGCGATGTTAGGGGTAGCAGATTAGGGGTACATAGGGATAACGTAGGTGGCGGCGATTTGCGGTCGGAAGATTAGGGGTTAATTATTTTAAGTAGCTTGCGGCGACGTTGTGGGGGGCAAGTTAGGGGTTAATAGATATAATACAGGGGTCGGCGGTGTTAGGGGCAGCAGATTAGGGGTACATAAGTATAACGTAGGTGGCGGTCGGCAGATTAGGGGTTAAAAATTTTAATCGAGTGGCGGCGATGTGGGGGGACCTCGGTTTAGGGGTACATAGGTAGTTTATGGGTGTTAGTGTACTTTAGGGTACAGTAGTTAAGAGCTTTATAAACCGGCGTTAGCCAGAAAGCTCTTAACTCCTGCTATTTTCAGGCGGCTGGAATCTTGTCGTTAGAGCTCTAACGCTCACTGCAGAAACGACTCTAAATACCAGCGTTAGAAAGATCCCATTGAAAAGATAGGCTACGCAAATGGCGTAGGGGGATCTGCGGTATGGAAAAGTCGCGGCTGAAAAGTGAGCGTTAGACCCTTTAATCACTGACTCCAAATACCAGCGGGCGCCCAAAACCAGCGTTAGGAGCCTCTAACGCTGGTTTTGACGGCTACCGCCGAACTCTAAATCTAGGCCTTAGTGAGAGGAGGGACAGTGTAGCTGCTGCTGATTTAATAGGGAAATTGATAGCTAGGCTAGTGTATTCAGTGTCCACTACAGTCCTGAAGGACTCATCTGATCTCTGCTGTAAGGACAGCACCCCAAAAAGCCCTTTTTAGGGCTGCTTTTTTTTTTTCCTGTGTAATTGCAGTTGCCTGCCTGCCAGCGTGTGTGTCAGGCTCACAGCGTATACTGTGCCCACTTGCCCAGTGCCACCACTCATATCTGGTGTAACAGTAGTGTAAATAATTTTAAAAAAACTTTTTTGACTGTGAAACATCAGTCTGCTAGTGTAATCTAATTGCAGTTGCCTGCCAGCGTGTGTGCCTGGCCCACTTGCCCAGTGCCACCACTCATATCTGGTGTAACAGTAGTGTAAATTATTTAAAAAAAAAAAACTTTTTTGACTGTGAAACATCAGTCTGCTAGTGTAATCTAATTGCAGTTGCCTGCCTGCTAGCCTGTGTGCCAGGCCCACTTGCCCAGTGCCACCACTCATATCTGGTGTAACAGTAGTGTAAATAATTTAAAAAAAAAAAAAAAAACTTTTTTGACTGTGAAACTTCAGTCTGCTAGTGTAATCTAATTGCAGTTGCCTGCCAGCGTGTGTGCCAGGCCCACGTGCCCAGTGCCACCACTCATATCTGGTGTAACAGTAGTGTAAATTATTTTTTTTTAAAAACTTTTGACTGTGAAACAGTCTGCTAGTGTAATCTAATTGCAGTTGCCTGCCTGCCAGCATGTGTGCCAGGCCCACTTGCCCAGTGCCACCACTCATATCTGGTGTAACAGTAGTGTAAATAATTAAAAAAAAAAAAAAATACTTTTTTGACTGTGAAACATCAGTCTGCTAGTGTAATCTAATTGCAGTTGCCTGCCAGTGTGTGTGCCAGGCCCACTTGCCCAGTGCCACCACTCATATCTGGTGTAACAGTAGTGTAAATAATTAAAAAAAAAAAAAAAACTTTTTTGACTGTGAAACATCAGTCTGCTTGTGTAATCTAATTGCAGTTGCCTGCCTGCCAGCGTGTGTGCCAGGCTCACAGCGTATACTGTGCCCACTTGCCCAGTGCCACCACTCATATCTTGTTTAATAGTAGTGTAAGTGTACATTTAAAAAAAAAAAGACAGGCAGAGGCAGGCCACCCTGCAGGTGCCGTCATGGTGCTGTGATTCCCTTTGGCCATAGAATAATGCCCAGTGTTCAGAGGCCACGTACCATGAACTCAAAAAGTTCTGAGGAGGACATAGTTGACTTAACACAGGACACCCAATCTTCTATAGCTTCCGCTCCGAACCTTGACGCACCATCCTCCTCCAGCTTATCTTCCGGCACCTCTCAAGTTACCACTCGCCCGCCTGCCACCAACACTAGCACCACAGCCGCTTCACTTGATCTGTCAGAGGAGTTTTTTTACACATCAGTTGAAAGAAATGAGTGATGCGCAACCATCATTGACAGAGGATGTAGATAACAGTGATATGTCTCAGTCAGGCAGCATTACAGACATGGACGTACGGTGTGATGATGATGTTGTACCCGCTGCTGCTTCCTTTGTTGATTTGTCAGATACAAGTGAAGCGGTTGATGATGACGATGCGTCCGTGGATGTCACGTGGGTGCCCGCTAGAAGAGAAGAAGAGGGGGAAAGTTCAGATGGGGAGACAGAGAGGAGGAGACGAGTTGGAAGCAGGGGGAGGTTGTCGTAAGGAGCTAGTGGCACAGTCAGACAGCATGCATCGGCACCCGGAGTCAGCCAGACAGCACGCCAATCAACACATTCTGTTGCCACCACCAGAATGCTGTTATCGCAGAGCTAAGCAGTGTGGCATTTTTTTTGTGTGTCTGCCTCTGACAACAGAGATGCCATTTGCAACCTGTGCCAAAAGAAACCGAGTCGTGGGAAGTCCAACACCCACCTAGGTACAACTGCTTTGCGAAGGCACATGATCGCACATCACAAACGCCTATGGGATCAACACATGAGTAGAAGCAGCACACAAACTCAAAGCCGCCATTCTCCTCCTGGTCCAGCATCTTCAGCCACGTCAACCACTGCTGTCCTCCTTGCCCCCTCTCAACCATCCGCCACTCCGTCTCTCTTCCGGAGCAGTTCCTGCTCATCTGCCCACAGTCAGGTGTCTGTCAAGGACATGTTTGAGCATAAGAAGCCAATGTCACAAAGTTACCCCCTTGCCCGGAGTCTGACAGCTGGCTTGTCTGAACTCTTAGCCCGCCAGCTTTTACCATACAAGCTGGTGGAGTCTGAGGCGTTCAACAAATTTTGTATCTATTGGGACACCGCAGTGGAAGGTACCCGGCCGAAATTTCTTTTCACAAAAGGCAATCCCCAACCTGTACTCGATTGTGCGAAAGGAAGTAATGGCATGTCTGGCACACAGTGTTGGGGCAAGGGTCCATATGACCACTGATAGCTGGTCTGCAAAGCATGGTCAGGGAAGGTATATCGCCTACACTGCGCATTGGGTAAACCTGCTGACGGCTGCCAAGCATGGAATGCGTGGCTCTGCAGAGGAGGAGTTGGTGACACCGCCACGACTTGCAGCCAGGCCTGCTGCCACCTCCTGTACTCCTCCTACTCCATCTTCTTCCATAACCTCCTCGGCTGAGTCCTCTTCTGCTGCTGCGTCTTGCTCCACATCAACGGCACCCCCCAGCTCCGCAGGTACTATTCCACATCCCGGATACGGCAGTGTCACGCCGTCTTGGGGTTGACTTGCCTGAAAGCAGAGAGTCACACCGGACCAGCACTCCTGAACGCACAGGTGGATCAGTGGCTGACTCCGCACCAACTGGAGATCGGCAAAGTGGTTTCTGACAACGGAAGTAATTTGATGGCGGCATTGAAATTGGGCAAGTTGACACATGTGCCGTGCATGGCACATGTGTGTAATCTGATCGTACAACGCTTTGTGCATAAGTACCCAGGCTTACAGGACGTCCTGAAGCAGGCCAGGAAGGTGTATGGCCATTTTAGGCGTTCCTACACGACCATGGCGCACTTTTCCGATATCCAGCTGCGAAACAACATGCCAGTGAGGCGCTTGATTTGCGACAGCCCAACAAGTTGGAATTCAACACTCCTAATGTTCGACCGCCTGCTCCAACAAGAAAAAGCTGTTAACGAGTATTTGTATGACCGGGTGCTAGGACAGCCTCTGCGGAGCTGGGAATTTTTTTGCCACGTTACTGGGCGCTCATGCGCAATGCCTGTAGGCTCATGCGTCCTTTTGAGGAGGTGATAAACCTAGTCAGTCGCACCGAAGGCACCATCAGCGACATCATACCATTTGTTTTCTTCCTTTAGCGTGCCCTGCGAAGAGTGCTGGATCAAGCCGTAGATGAGCGTGAAGAGGAAGAGTTGTGGTCACCATCACCACCAGAAACAGCCTTATCAGCATCGCTTGCTGGACCTGCGGCAACGCTGGAAGAGGAGTCAGAGGAGGAATGTGGCTTTGAGGAGGAGGAGGAAGACCAACCACAACAGGCATCCCAGGGTGCTCGTTGTCACCTATCTGGTACCCGTGGTGTTGTACGTGGCTGTTACCGAATTACAACAAGTCGGAAAGGATGCAGCATTTCCAAAATAAATTAAAAAGTATGCTTTACACAGCGTATAAGGGTGATGTCACAGCACAACGTGAATCTAACAGGGGAAGAGCTGAAAGTAATCCTCCGACTCCCGCGACCACGCCGGCAAGGACAGGACGCTTTACAGGCGTGTTGATGGAGGACATGCAGAGCTTTTTAACTCCTATGCATCGCCACAGCTCTTCGGGGTCCACCCTCAGAGAACGACTCGACCGACAGGTAGCAGACTACCTCGCCTTAACTGCAGATCTCGACACTCTGAGGAGCGATGAACCCCTTAACTACTGGATGTGCAGGCTTGACCTGTGGCCTGAGCTATCCCAATTTGCAATAGAACTTCTGGCCTGCCCCGCTTCAAGTGTCCTGTCAGAAAGGACCTTCAGTTCAGCAGGAGGTATTGTCACTGAGAAGAGAAGTCGCCTAGGTCAAAAAAGTCTTGATTATTTCACCTTTATTAAAATGAATGAGGGATGGATCCCGAAGGGACTGACATTGGGCGATACATTCGAGTAAAAAAAGGCCTGATGAGATGAGCTGCTTTGGGCTAAAAATGGTCCACACGCTGCTGTATTTTATCTTCAAATGCCGGATGACTTGCGTGACTTATCAGCCACCAACTAGGGTTCAAGCCCCAATATTTTAGGGCACTTTCTGCCTGGGAAACAAACATCAATTTTTCTGTCCGCTGCTACAGCAGCGGCTGCAACAATACCTATCTTTTCAGGCATGTGTACATGCCAAATTTTTCTGGCCTTTGGTGCTGCACTGTGGCTTCAAAAACAAAACCAAAAAAAAGACACTTAACAGGGATTAAACTGTTTAGGAATAGTACTACTTAACACACCACTCCTATCTGGTGGCACATTAGATTGCACGCACAGTGCCCCAAATTTGAAGTAGGAGGACCGACCAAGCATCTTTTTCCATCTCCCGGTTCCTAAAATCCATGCCGTATACACCTCCCCCGATAGGGGGATTAACAGGTATTATACTGATCAGAATAGTATTACTTAACACACCACTCCTATCTGGTGGCACAGTAGATTGCACGCGCAGTGCCCCAAATTTGAAGTAGGAGGACCGACCAAGCATCTTTTTCCATCTCCCGGTTCCTAAAATCCATGCCATATACACGTCCCCTGGCACCGCAACTGCCTCTGGGAACCTTACCATGGGTCCCAGTCCGCACGTCTTGTAATTCTCTGTCTGGGAAATTATATATCTATCAAATCTATCTATCAAATGTATATTGCATCTATTGATCTATCTATCTAATCTATGTATCTATCAAATCTATGTATCTTGTGGTTGTGCAAATGGACTGTTTGCGGTGCGTTAAACGGGAGTTTGGTCTGTCACTGTGAAGTGGGCGTAACCCTTACACTACCTGATCGATACAACATCATACCTGATGTTTTAAAGCACGTTATTCCAAACAATTTAGGAATGTTAGGTGATTTATGCCCTTTATGAATTAAAACTAGACTCTGCATCAACTATGTAATTTTCCGTGGGAGTTTTGCCATGGATCCCGCTCCAGCATGCCCCAGTCCAGGTGTTAGTCCCCTTGAAACAACTTTTCCATCACTATTGTGGCCAGAAAGAGTCCCTGTGGGTTTTAAAATTCACCTGCCTATTGAAGTCAATGGCGGTTCGCCCGTTCGCGAACAGTTGCGGAAGTTCGAGTCCGCCATCACTATTTACTCCTGATGGAGTTGCTTTTGTGATCCAAAGACGTACCAAGATATCTACTTCCTTTATTTCTTATCATATTTTGGCAAAGCCACAATTATGCTGGGTCTCTTGTTTGTAGGTATATTATAATAATTTATTTTTCCTGCCTTTTTGCCCAATTTCTTTACACACTATCTCGCTTATTCTGTCAGAGGTGCTGCTGCCTCAGCATCCTTTTTTTGCTGCAGAGGTCTCCTCAAGAGGTCCTAATGCAGCAGATTGGGTTTCTGATCATATTTTATTTTTTTTATTAAATGCTTTTTACTTTTAAACCTATTCCACATTTTTTCATCTGATTTGTTACATTCAAAAGAGTGAAATATGGGGGCAAGTTAGGGCGGCAGCCATGAAGACACATTTCCAGGAGCTCTGCCAATTATAAATGTTTTGGTGCAGCAAAACATGAGGGACACAAGTCAAAATTAAAATTTCATGATTCAGATATAGCGCACAATTTTAAACAACTTTCCAATTTACTTCCATTAACAAAATATGCACAGTCTTTTTATATTAACACATTTTGAGTCGCCAGCTGAGCATGTGCAATAATTCACAGAATATACGTTTATGCATTTGTGATTGGCTGATGGCAGTGACATGATACAGGTGGAGTGGAAATTGACATAACTGAAACTTCTAAGAAACAAAAATCTACTTATTTGAAGTTCAGACTAAGTGCTATTGCATTGTCTTTTTTTATCTTTGCATTTTGTCATGGTTTAGCTTTTCGTTACCTTAAAGGGACATGAAACCCAAACATTTTCTTTAATGATTCAGATAGAGAATACAATTTTAAACAACTTTCTTATTTACTTCTATTATATAATTTGTTTTATGCTCTTGCTATCATTTGTTGAAGGAGCAACAATGCACCACTGGTTTCTAAATGAACACATCGGTGAGCCAATGACAATCAGTGCGTGTGTATGTATGATGCGTGTGTATGTATGTGTATATATATATATATGTATGTATGTGTATATATATATATATATATATATATATATATATGTATATATATATATATGTATGTGTGTGTATATATATATATATATAGATAGGTAGCCCTCCGTTTACGTTAGGTTCCAGAAGGAATGGTTGTAAATCAAAACCGTTGTAAATTGAAACCCAGTTTATAATGTAAGTCAATGGGAAGTGAGGGAGTTAGCTTCCAGGCCCCTCTCAAAATTGGCATAAGTAACACCTAATACATTATTTTTAAAGCTTTGAAATAAAGACTTTAAATGCTACACAGCATTATAAACCTAATAAAATAATCACACAACACAGAATATATAATTAAACTAAGTAAAATGAACAAAAACATTTGCTAAACAGCATTATAAACCTAACAAAATAATCACACAACACAGACTTGGTTCAGCCAATCGGATTGAACTTGAATCTGATTGGCTGATTCAATCAGCCAATCAGATTTTTCTACTTTAATTCTGATTGGCTGATAGAATCCTATCAGCCAATCGGAATTCGACGGATGCCATCTTGGATGACGTCATTTAAAGGAACCTCATTCGTTGGGAAGTTGTCGTGCCGGATGGATGTTCCGCGTCAGAGGAGCGAAGAAAGAAGATTGAAGATTCCGCTTGGAAGAAAACTTTGCCCCGATGGAGGACCTCTTCTCTGCCGCTTGATTTAAGACATCGCCGGATGGAAGACTTCTTCTTTGCCGCTTGGATGAAGACATCGCCGGATGGAAGACTTCTTCTCTGTCGCTTGATTGAAGACATTGCCCGGATCGGATGAAGAGTTCTGCCTGGCTGGGTGAAGACAAGGTAGGGAAATCTTCAGGGGGGTAGTGTTAGGTTTATTTAAGGGGGGTTTGGGTGGGTTTAGAGTAGGGGTATGTGGGTGGTGGGTTGTAGTAATGTTGGGGGGTGGTATTGTGGGGGGTTTTTACAGGCAAAAGAGCTGATTTCTTTGGGGCATGCCCCGCAAAAGGCCCTTTTAAGGGCTGGTAAGGTAATAGAGCTGTTAACTTTTTAAATTTAGAATAGGGTAGGGATTTTTTTTTTATTTTGGGGGGCTTTATTATTTTATTAGGGGGCTTAGAATAGGTGTAATTAGCTTAAAAATCTTGTAATCTTTTTTTATTTTTTGTAATTTAATGTTTGTTTGTTTTTGTAATTTAGTTTAGTTTATTTTATTGTATTTTAGTTTAGATATTTGTAGTTTATTTAATTTATTGATAGTGTAGGTGTATTTGGAACTTAGGTTAGGATTTATTTTACAGGTAAATTGGTAATTATTTTAACTAGGTAGCTATTAAATAGTTATTAACTATTTAATAGCTATTGTACCTAGTTAAAATAAATACCAAGTTACCTGTAAAATAAATATAAACCCTAAAATAGCTACAATGTAATTATTAATTACATTGTAGCTATCTTAGGCCTAGACTTAGAGTTTGGCGGTAGCCGTCAAAACCAGCGTTAGAGGCTCCTAACGCTGGTTTTGGGCTACCGCTGCTATTTAGAGTCAGTCAGGAAAGGGTCTAACGCTTACTTTGCAGCCGCGACTTTTCCATACCGCAGATCCCCCTACGCCATTTGCGTATCCTATCTTTTCAATGGGATCTTTCTAACGCTGGTATTTAGAGTCGTGGCTGAAGTGAGCGTTAGAAATCTAACGACAAAACTCCAGCCGCAGAAAAAAGTCAGTAGTTAAGAGCTTTCTGGGCTAACGCCGGTTTATAAAGCTTTTAACTACTGTGCTCTAAAGTACATTAACACCCATAAACTACCTATGTACCCCTAAACCGAGGTCCCCCCACATCGCGGCCACTCTATTAAATTTTTTTTAACCCCTAATCTGTCGCTCCGTACACCGCCGCCACCTACATTATCCCTATGTACCCCTAATCTGCTGCTCCTAACATCGCCGACCCCTATATTATATTTATTAACCACTAATCTGCCGCCCCCGCTATCGCTGACACCTGCATATTTTTTTTTAACCCCCTAATCTGCCGCTCCGTACACGCGCCAAACTTAATTTTCCCTATGTACCCCTAATCTGCTGCCCCTAACACAGCCGACCCCTATATTATATTTATTAAACCCTAATCTGCCACCCCCAGCGTCGCCTCCACCTACCTACAATAATTAACCCCTAATCTGCCAACCGGACCACACCGCTACTATAATAAATGTATTAACCCCTAAAGCTAAGTCTAACCCTAACACTAACACCCCCCTAAGTTAAATATAATTTTTATCTAACGAAATAAATTAACTCTTATTAAATAAATTATTCCTATTTAAAGCTAAATACTTACCTGTAAAATAAACCCTAATATAGCTACAATATAAATTATAATTATATTGTAGCTATTTTAGGATTAATATTTATTTTACAGGCAACTTTGTATTTTTAACCAGGTACAATAGCTATTAAATAGTTATTTACTATTTAATAGCTACCTAGTTAAAATAATAACAAAATTACCTGTAAAATAAATCCTAACCTAAGTTACAATTAAACCTAACACTACACTATCAATAAATTAGTTAAATACAATACCTACAATTATCTACAATTAAACCTAACACTACACTATCAATAAATTAATTAAATACAATACCTACAAATAAATACAATTAAATAAACTAAAGTATAAAAAATAACTAAGTTACAAAAAATAAAAAAATATTTACAAACATTAGAAAAATATTACAACAATTTTAAACTAATTACACCTACTCTAAGCCCCCTAATAAAATAACAAAGCTCCCCAAAATAAAAAAAATGCCCTACCCTATTCTAAATTAAAAAAGTTCAAAGCTCTTTTACCTTACCAGCCCTGAAAAGGGCCATTTGCGGGGCATGCCCCAAAGAATTCAGCTCTTTTGCCTGTAAAAAAAAAACACATACAATACCCCCCCCCCAACATTACAACCCACCACCCACATACCCCTAATCTAACCCAAACCCCCCTTAAATAAACCTAACACTAAGCCCCTGAAGATCTCCCTACCTTGTCTTCACCACACCGGGTCCCGATAGGTCCAGAGGAGCCTCCGAAGTCTTCATCCAAGCCCAAGCTGGGGCTGAAGAGTGACGTCCATCATCCGGCTGAAGTCTGGATGCAAGCGGCAAATGAAGAAGTCCATCTTCGGGAAGAAATCTTCATCCTATCCGGGCAGAAGAGGACATCCGGACCGGCAAACATCTTCATCCAAGCCGCATCTTCTATGTTGTTCCATCCGATGACGACCGGCTCCATCTTGAAGACCTCCACCGCGGATCCATCCTCTTCTTCCGACGACTAGACGACGAATGAAGGTTCCTTTAAGGGACGTCATCCAAGATGGCGTCCCTCGAATTCCGATTGGCTGATAGGATTCTATCAGCCAATCGGAATTAAGGTAGGAAAATTCTGATTGGCTGATGGAATCAGCCAATCAGATTCAAGTTCAATCCGATTGGCTGATCCAATCAGCCAAATAGATTGAGCTCGCATTCTATTGGCTGTTCCGATCAGGGGTCCGGGAGCAGCGGTTTAGTGGTTAAATACTTTATTAGGGATTGCGGCGGGGATCGCGGTTGACAGGTAGATAGACATTGCGCATGCGTTAGGTGTTAGGTTTTATTTAGCAGTTCGCAGTTGACAGGTAGATAGACATTGCGCATGCGTTAGGTGTTAGGTTTTATTTGGCAGGTAGTTTAGGGAGTTACGGGGCTCCAATAAACAGCGTAAGGCTTACTACGGCTGCATTTTGTGGCGAGGTGAAAATGGAGTAAGATTTCTCCATTTTCGCCACGTAAGTCCTTACGCTGTATATTGGATACCAAACTGCGCTGGTTTGGTATACATGCCTATGGCCCAAAGAACTACGGGCGAAGGCAGAAATATACGAGCGTAACTTCTAGATTACGCTGTATATAGGATACCAAACCCGCACACAATTCGGCGTCGCCGGCTTTTGCGGGCGACGCTGCATATCGGATCGGGCCCCAGATACAGAGATCAGAAATAATTTGATAGCTCCTATCTGCAAAGGATCTTCTGGAGAATATGATTCCACAGCATCAGGATTAGAATATGTATTGACAGGAAATACTTGAGAGGCCCCTAGAACTTGAGATGCAAGTTTCCTCTGTTTTCTCTTACGAAGATACCTGTCAATCTGGACAACAAGGGTAATCATGCTCTCTGTCAGTATATTTATGAAAATCTTAGTAGTGCTATCCAAATAATATATAAGTTTATGGCAGGGTTGCAAACACAATAAAATTAAAAAAAATAGAAACCCTAATTAACCATGCATCTACTAGACCATACAATTAATATAAATACCTGAATTCTTTTATTTAGTTAATATCCATAAACATATTGAAGTATATTTGCAATAAAAGGAAATGAAACAAAATTTATATGCGTTAAAACCAACTCTTAAGATATGCTATCCTTCTTACAAAACCCAGAAAAATATACCTTCACAATTCAGCCTTTTAATTATTTAACACAATGGGACTAAAAACCTTTAACATCCAAGCAATACAATTCTAAACAGTGTTTATAAAACAATAGGATAATATATATTCTGCTATTTAATTGCAATTTATCCTAATACAAAATTAACTGACAATATCAGAACTTGTATAGATGAGTTACTTAGCCAATCAGACACAGATTTAAACAATATATATATAGGCTGTGAAATGCTAACTAAAACACACTGTTTCTTTAAATCTATTAAATACAAATTAACTATGCATATAACTTATCTTACAAAACCTTGAATACGTTACCAAAGTAAAAAGCAGTCGATATCCGATTATTCCTTGGTAGGAATTATTTTACCTCAGATCACCAATAAGTGTATATCGCAATCAATGAGAAGAAGGTAGATCAGCTTGTTTAGAATGAGTGTATTTTGGACGCCCAGCAATGTATCATTCAAGTCAGCAAAATCTGTCCCTTTCTCTCCATTGCATTCACTTTTTATTTGGTTTTCCCATCACTGGTAAATTGTGGGTGGCCCTGCGGGAGCTGACCTTCCCATTGGTTATCTGGGAAGTCTAAATCGGATTGGCCCTTGGAAATTTCATTTTTAACAACCAGAGAGAACCTTCTGGCTGTAGTTCTCGCAACATAACACCAGGTGGCAGCAGACGTACAAACAAACAAATACAACAAGACCATCTCTAACATTTTTAAGCAAGTTAAAAAAAAAATTCTTTCATAAAATGGTTATTTAATCAGATCACACTCTCTGCATTAATCATATATAACCCCAATTACAGATGGTTAATATTAGGTTATTTTTTTCTGATTATTCTGATACCAAATATGTTATATTATTAACATTTTATTTTATTTAGGTAATTTAATACTGCTAATTATTAGTTTAAAATGCATTACAATGTTATCGGTATCCTGGCATTTATATGTGAATAATAGCTTATTTTTTTTTTTTAAACTTTTATTTATAACCAATATGTGGTGCAAAGTTACAAGATGCCCCTCTAGCCCACCGCGCAGGGCGAGCCAAGAAGGTAGATAAGACAGTACAAGCAGCTGTGATTACATACAATAACATACAGATAACTTCGAGAATTTTCAGCAGTTAACCACTGCTCTAATAGATATGGATCTGCACCACTACATTGGGGTTTTTAGCATTATTAACAAACAAACAGATATGGAACAGGGGGGGGGGCAGAGGGGGAGGGGGGGGAACTGGGGAGAGGGACAGGTAGAATGGAAAGGGGTGGGGGGAATAAACAGAAACATGACATAAAACGGGGGAGGTAAGGGGAGGCGAAGGAGGGGAAGCCGGGGAAGAGGGGGGGTAGAGTGGTGAGGGCTGGGGGAGACACAACAAGTGTATACATACCTATACATATCATTTCTGCCCATTCCCCAGAATAATCTATGAGTTAGTGCGGCATGAATACAATATAATATGCAGTTAGTAATATCGTTGGATCACTTATATTAATAAAGAGTTGTCAAATTTCAATAAGAGAGACTTTGATCAACCTTTCTGAGATACTTATATACATTGCTGGGACTGAACTAGACATGACAGTAAACTACATTAGACTAAACACACCATCGTCCCCAGAGATTTGAGAGTGAGTGTCTTGACACTGTGGCGAGATAGGATCATAGCTGTGCAATTCGTAATCGGGTATAAGTGGTATGGTCAAGAGAATATATAAGGTATAAGGTTGGACTCTATATGCTGTCAGAGGCATGTTACTTAATAGGGTCTGTCTAATAGGGCAATAGAGAGTAGGGAAGACGTCTCAGTAACTGCTAAGTTATGTAGCTCAAGAGTTCAAACATGGCTCCTCTGATAAGAGAATGTGTGCAGTCACCCAGTCGCTGACAAAAAGCATGTATGATGTATGCGAGTGTTCAGATCTTACAGGCTGGCGTGGCATGTACAGACAAGCATAGAGGCAACAGTTTGCAGGGACATTCTAAGAGTTGGCAGATGTAGTTTAAAGGCTCTTCCTTACAGAATCATAATGGTCATAATGCTACTTGCTAAATATATTCATTAAAGGTTTAACCCAGAAGAGTAATAGTATATAAAACATGATATCTATTGGTATAAGTAGAGCTGACTCTGAACCCACTACGTTGAGCTAACTGACAGTGAGAACTCTTTATCTGTATGACTTTGAGTGTGTGGCTATATTTGCATGAGAATGTTCATGTTTATGGCAAGCCTGAGGATAGTAAGCTTAGTTGGATCTTTAAGGGGGCAATTTCGATGAACATTATAGAAAATAGAGCAAAAAACAAGTATGATATGTAGCTGCTTTAAGTTTGGTATGAATATAGAAAAAGGATTTGATTCATATGGAGCCTGCCAATGGTTAACAAGTAAGTGGATACTGAATGTGTATTTCTGGGAGTTTTTTAATCAGCTTTGTGAGGTTAGGCAGAATAAATAATGCAGGTATTATTGGAAAAATGATTTGTAGAGTATGCGAAATTTGTGAGTTTACACGTATTTAAACTAGGCCTTTGCAGGTACATAACTGTGGTAAATAAACCAGACAAGTAAACAAGTCATAAAAGCCAACAGGGGTAGAACCGACAGTGATCGAAAGCCTTCCAGAGTTCTCAAAACACCAGCTGTGACATTAGATACTGATAATTTTCAGCCAGTTTCGTGAGGTTAGGCAAAATAGATAGTGTAGATTTAAGAATGTGTGCAGTCACCCAGTCGCTGACAAAAAGCATGTATGATGTATGCGAGTGTTCAGATCTTACAGGCTGGCGTGGCATGTACAGACAAGCATAGAGGCAACAGTTTGCAGGGACATTCTAAGAGTTGGCAAATGTAGTTTAAAGGCTTTTCCTCACAAAGTCATAATGATCATAATGCTACTTGCTAAATATATTCATTAAAGGTTTAACCCAGTAGAGTAATTGTATATAAAACATGATATCTATTGGTATAAGTAGAGTTGACTCTGAACCCACTACGCTGAGCTAACTGACAGTGAGAACTCTTTATCTGTATGACTTTAAGTGTGTGGCTATACTTGCATGAGAATGTTTATGTTTATGGCAAGCCTGAGGATAGTAAGCTTAGTTGGATCCTTAAGGGGGCAATCTCAATGAACATTACAGAAAACAAAACAAAAACAAGCATGATATGTGGCTGCTCTAATTTTGGTGTGAATATATAAAAAGAATTTGATTCATATGTAGCCTGTCAAGGGTTAACAAGTAAGTGGATACTGAATGTGCATTTCTGGGAGTTTTTTAATCAGCTTTGTGAGGTTAGGCAGAATAACTAATGCAGGTATTATTGGAAAAGTGATTTGTAGAGTATGCAAAATTTGTGAGTTTACACGTATTTAAACTAGACCTTTGCAGGTACATAACTGTGGTAAATAAACCAGACAAGTAAACAAGTCATAAAAGCCAACAGGGGTAGAACCGACAGTAATCAGTTCTCAAAACACCAACTGTGACATTAGATATTGATAATTTTCAGCCAGTTTCATGAGGTTAGGCAGGATAAATAGTGGCCTTCAGCGCAGGAAGACACATCATATAGAATAAATAGTGCAGGTTTGATTGGAAGAAAGGTGTGTAGTGTATACGAAAGTTCACTTGTATTTAAACTAGACCTGTGCTGGTACATAGCTGTGGGAAATAAACCAGTCTAGTAAGCAGCTCACCCGACCCCAGCACGAGATGGAGTATGGCACTCCTGCCTTAGAAGGATGCAGCTCTTATGCGGATGGGAGAGGGGCTGCCCCGCAGTGAGAAGTAGGGGTAGCGCCACAGGAGAGCAGCCGTCATCTCTCAAGTCCAACTCCGAGGCTGTCCGTAGAATGGTTCCCTGCGGTGGGGCAGTTACAGCTGTTGGCTGTCTGCCCCCCCGTGCAGCATAAGTTGTGCGGCTGTTGTCTTCTCCCGGTGTATACAATGCAGGAAACTCGGGGGCTGTATCGTCGCTCTTTTTTTCCTGGTTGAGACACTGGTCAGTCGTGTCGGCTGGACACAACACCATGTTGATGGCTGGAGAGCCAAAGCGGGGATGATCAGGGACACGGATTGCAAAGCCATCAGCGCTCCCGTTCTTACAGAGTGCCCGGAATCCCGAGGTTTGGCGCGCCTCCACTGAAGTAGGTCTTGGGTAGATCAGTGCGTGAGGGACATCCATATCCTTCAGTGTCTCTGTTTCCAACATGACCCGGTAGTTTGGTTGGGGAAGTAGAATAGGGGAGTGTGATCTCTCCATCAGTGTTATAATGTCGTTATCCAAGGTGCCATTTTTCAAATTGGCTGATAAAGTCTGACGAGACACATTCAAACATGTGGGAAGTACATTAGGATGTTCGGGTGTGCAAAGCTCCCGCACTTCACAGAGGAGTTCCCCCATAGTTGTTGTTAGGGAGTCCAATATCGGCATAAGTGCATCTATTAGGGCCTCAGCAATGTGCGCCATCTTATTTGTCTTAAGGTATCAATGACTGACTCGGAGAAGCCACGCTTTGATAACATCAAGCGTTCAATCTCCAGGCAGTCAGTCTCAGAGAAATTAGATTTGGATGATTGAAAGGACCTTGTAGTAGAAGGTCTTGTCTTAACGGCAGAGTCCAAGGTGGAAAGGATGACATGTCCACTAGATCTGCATACCAGGTCCTGTGTGGCCACGCAGGCGCTATCAAGATCACCGATGCTCTCTCCTGCTTGATCTTGGCAATCAGACGAGGGAGCAGAGGAAACGGTGGAAACACATAAGCCAGGTTGAAAGACCAGGGCGCTGCTAGAGCATCTATCAGCGTCGCCTTGGGATCCCTGGACCTGGATCCGTAACAAGGAAGCTTGGCGTTCTGTCGAGACGCCATGAGATCCAGTTCTGGTTTGCCCCAACGATGAATCAATTGTACAAACACCTCCGGATGGAGTTCCCACTCCCCTGGATGAAAAGTCTGACGACTTAGAAAATCCGCCTCCCAGTTCTCTACACCCGGGATATGGATAGCTGATAGGTGGCAAGAGTGAATCTCTGCCCAGCGAATTATCTTCTAACTTCTAACATTGCTAGGGAACTCCTTGTTCCCCCTCCTTGTTCCCCTCCTTGTTCCCCCTTGATGGTTGATGTAAGCCACAGTCGTGATGATGTCCGACTGAAATCTGATGAACCTCAGAGTTGCTAACTGAGGCCAAGCCTGAAGAGCATTGAATATCGCTTTCAGTTCCGAATATTTATTGGAAGGAGTGACTCCTCCTGAGTCCACGATCCCTGAGCCTTCAGGGAGTTCCAGACTGCACCCCAACCTAGAAGGCTGGCATCTGTCGTTACAATTGTCCAATCTGGCCTGCGAAAGGTCATACCTTTGGACAGTTGGACCCGAGATAGCCACCAGAGAAGAGAATCCCTGGTCTCTTGATCCAGATTTAGTAGAGGGGACAAATCTGTGTAATCCCCATTCCACTGACCGAGCATGCAGAGTTGCAGCGGTCTGAGATGTAGGCGTGCAAATGACACTATGTCCATTGCCGCTACCATTAAGCCAATTACTTCCATGCACTGAGCCACCGAAGGGCGAGGAATGGAATAAAGAACACGGCAGGAATTTAGAAGTTTTGATAACCTGGACTCCGTCAGGTAAATTTTAATTTCTGCAGAATCTATCAGAGTCCCTAGGAAGGAAACTCTTGTGAGGGGGGATAGAGAACTCTTTTCCTCGTTCAACTTCCACCCATGCGACCTCAGTAATGCCAACACTATGTCCGTATGAGACTTGGCAATTTGGAAGTTTGACGCCTGAATCAGGATGTCGTCTAAATAAGGGGCCACTGCTATGCCCCGCGGCCTTAGGACCGCCAGAAGCGACCCCAGAACCTTCGTAAAAATTCTTGGGGCTGTAGCTAACCCAAAGGGAAGAGCTACAAACTGGTAATGCCTGTCTAGGAAGGCAAACCTGAGAAACCGATGATGATCTTTGTGTATCGGAATGTGAAGATAAGCATCCTTTAAATCCACTGTAGTCATGTATTGACCCTCCTGGATCATAGGTAGGATGGTACGAATAGTCTCCATCTTGAATGATGGAACTCTGAGGAATTTGTTTAAGATCTTTAGATCCAAAATTGGTCTGAAGGTTCCCTCTTTTTTGGGAACCACAAACAGATTTGAATAAAATCCCTGTCCCTGTTCCTCCTTTGGAACTGGATGTATCACTCCCATAACTAGGAGGTCTTGTACACAGTGTAAGAATGCCTCTCTCTTTATCTGGTTTGCAGATAATTGTGAAAGGTGAAATCTCCCTTTTGGGGGGGGAAGCCTTGAAGTCCAGAAGATATCCCTGGGATATAATCTCCAACGCCCAGGGATCCTGGACATCTCTTGCCCACGCCTGGGCAAAGAGTGAAAGTCTGCCCCCTACTAGATCCGTTACCAGATAGGGGGCCGTTCCTTCATGCTGTCTTAGAGGCAGCAGCAGGCTTTTTGGCCTGCTTACCTTTGTTCCAGGTCTGGTTAGGTCTCCAGACCGTCTTGGACTGAGCAAAAGTTTGATCTTGTTTTGCATTAGAGGAAGTTGATGCCGCACTTGCCTTGAAGTTTCGAAAGGCACGAAAATTAGACTGTTTGGCCCTTGATTTGGACCTATCCTGAGGAACGGCATGACCTTTTCCTCCAGTGATATCAGCAATAATCTCCTTCAAACCAGGCCCGAATAGGGTCTTCCCCCTTGAAGGGAATGTTAAGCAGCTTAGACTTTGAAGTAACGTCAGCTGACCATGATTTAAGCCATAGCGCTCTGCGCGCCTGCATAGCAAAACCAGAATTCTTAGCCGTTAGTTTAGTCAAATGAACAATGGCATCAGAAACAAAAGAATTGGCTAGCTTAAGTGCTCTAAGCTTGTCAAGTATGTCATCCAATGGAGTCGCTACCTGTAAAGCCTCTTCCAGAGACTCAAACCAGAACGCCGCAGCAGCAGTGACAGGAGCAATGCATGCAAGGGGCTGTAGGATAAAACCTTGTTGAATAAACATTTTCTTAAGGTAACCCTCTAACTTCTTTATCCATTGGATCTAAGAAAGCACAACTGTCCTCGACAGGGATAGTAGTACGCTTTGCTAGAGTAGAAACTGCTCCCTCCACCTTAGGAACTGTCTGCCATAAGTCCCGTGTGGTGGCGTCTATTGGAAACATTTTTCTAAAAATAGGAGGGGGAGAGAACGGCACACCTGGTCTATCCCATTCCTTAGTAATAATTTCTGTAAACCTTTTAGGTATTGGAAAAACATCAGTGCACACCGGCACTGCATAGTATTTATCCAGTCTACACAATTTCTCTGGCACTGCAATTGTATCACAGTCATTCAGAGCAGCTAAAACCTCCCTGAGTAACACGCGGAGGTGTTCAAGCTTAAATTTAAATGTGGAGATATCAGAATCAGGTTGCATCATCTTCCCTGAGTCAGAAACATCACCCACAGAAAGAAGCTCTCCTTCTTCAGCTTCTGCATATTGTGAGGCAGTATCAGACATAGCTCTTAAAGCGCCAGTATGCTCTGTATTTCGTCTAACTCCAGAGCTATCTCGCTTTCCTCTAAATTCAGGTAGTCTGGCTAATACCGCTGACAGTGTATTATCCATGACTGCCGCCATGTCTTGTAAAGTAAACGCTATGGGCACCCTAGATGTACTTGGCGCCATTTGAGCGTGAGTCCCTTGAGCGGGAGTCAAGGGATCTAACACGTGGGGAGAGTTAGTCGGCATAACTTCCCCCTCATCAGATTCCTCTGGTGATAAATTTTTTAAAGACAGAATATGATCTTTATTGCTTAAAGTGAAATCAGTACATTTGGTACACATTCTAAGAGGGGGTTCCACCATGGCTTTTAAAAATAATGAAGGAGTTTCCTCTATGTCAGACATGTTTGTACAGACTAGCAATGAGACTAGCAAGCTTGGAAAACACTTTAAATCAAGTTAACAAGCAAATATAAAAAACGGTACTGTGCCTTTAAGAGAAACAAATTTTGTCAGAATTTGAAAAACAGTGAAAAAGGCAGTAAATCAAACAATTTTTTTTCAGTGTGTATAATAAGCTAACAGAGCATTGCACCCACTTGCAAATGGATGATTAACCCCTTAGTTCAAAAAACGGATCAAAAAAACGATATAGACGTTTTTTTAACAGTCACACCAACTGCCACAGCCTTGCTGTGGGCCTACCTTCCCCAACAAACGATTTTGGAAAGCCTAAGAGCCCTTTAGAGATGTCCTATAGCATTCAGGGGACTCCTGGAGGAAGCTGGATGTCTCAGTCTGTAAAAGTTACTGCAAAAAAAGCTCTAAATTAGGCCCCTCCCACTCATAGTAACACAGTGGAAAGCCTCAGGAAACTGTTTCTAGGCAAATTTAAGCCAGCCATGAGGAAAAAACTAGGCCCCAATAAAGTTTTATCACCAAAGTATATCTAAAAACGTTTAAACATGCCAGCAAACGTTTTATATTGTAAATATAAAAGAGTATTACCTCAGAAAGTAAGCATGATACCAGTCACTATTAAATCACTGTATTCAGGCTTACCTTACATTAATTTGGTATCAGCAGTATTTTCTAGCATTCACATATTCTAGAAAAATCTTAACTGCACATACCTCATAGCAGGATAACCTGCACGCCATTCCCCCGCTGAAGTTATCTCTCTCTTCAGTCATGTGTGAGAACAGCAATGGATCTTAGTTACAACCTGCTAAGATCATAGAAATCACAGGCAGATTCTTCTATTTTTCTGCCTGGAACAAAATAATACAACTCCGGTACCATTTAAAAATAATAAACTCTTGATTGAAGCAAAATAACAGCTACATTTCACCACTTCTCTCTTACTACCTCCATGCTTGTTGAGAGTTGCAAGAGAATGACTGACTGGATATGGCAGTTAGGGGAGGAGCTATATAGACAGCTCTGCTGTGGGTGTCCTCTTGCAACTTCCTGTTGGGAATGAGAATATCCCACAAGTAATGGATGATCCGTGGACTGGATACACCTTACAAGAGAAATAAGGGCTATTTTAATAAAGCTTGTTATGTAGATAAAGTTTGCAATTAATATGTGTTAGCTATTTTGCTGCTAAATGTGGTAAAAATTAGAAAAACCTTGCTGTATTTTTACACGTACATCACACTGACTTGTTACAGGGCTAAAGCTTTCCCCAAGCTCCATAACTAGTGGACTTAAAGCAGGAAGTCACCGGCTTTCTCGTGCTGGACATGTAACTAGCCTTACTATCCACTGTGTACAAATGTGAAGCGCCGCAAATTCTCCCCAAAGCAGGCTAAAAAAATCTGTTGTTTTTACATTCTCTGCTTCACAAAAATGTAGTATAATCTCACCCCCTCCCTCTCCGTTTACTTGGCCACTACTGAAAAACAGACATGAATCTCACACTGACAGCTTTGTCAAGTTGAAATATGATCCTCACATCATTTTACAGAGCTGTGTGTGCTTCTTCCTGTCCGGTGCCCTAAACGGTGATGAGGGGAGGGGGGTAGAATTCCACCACATTTTTACGGACCAGGAGAACTGCAGTGTGGATTAGTTATATTCCCATGGTCTGACCTAAAACCTTTTTTCACTCTAGCAGTCACGCTTGAGTTCTCCTGGTCCGTAAAAATGTGGTGGAATTCTACCCCCCTCCCCTCATCACCGTTTAGGGCACCGGACAGGAAGAAGCACAAACAGCTCTGTAAAACAATGTGAGGATCATATTTTAAATTGACAAAGCTGTGAGTGTGAGATTCATGTCTGTTTTTCAGTAGTGGCCAAGTAAACGGAGAGGAAGGGAGGGGGTGAGATTAGATTATACTACATTTTTGTGAAGCAGAGAAGGTAAAAACAACAGATTTTTTTTAGCCTTCTTTGGGGAGAATTTGCGATGCTTCCCATTTGTACACAGTGCATAGTCAGGCTAGTTCCATCTCCAGCACGAGAGAGCCAGTGACTTCCTGCTTTAAGCCAGCTAGTTAGGGAGCGTGGGGAAAGCTTTAGCCCTGTAACAAGTCAGTGTGACGTATGTCTAAAAATACAGCAAGTTTTTTTCTAATTTTTACCACATTTAGCAGCAAAATAGCTAATAAATATTAATTGCAAACTTTATCTACATAACAAGCTTTATTAAAATAGCCCTTATTTTATTTTTTTGGGGTAAACTGTCCCTTTAAGCTGTTCAGACCCAGACTAAACTGATACTGGAGAGCAGGAGCATTCCATTCTGTATCACTGCAAATGTGGAGAACGTCAGAAACTTAGGGGTAGATTTATCAAGCAGTGGATGCTGCAATCTACCGCCGAAGTTTCCAGCTCGCCGGAAACTTAAGTTAAAGTGAAAGTAAAGTTTTACGTTTTTTTTTCAACTGTATTAAATTATTTATATACTATGTAGTGTGATCGCTAACTTTGTTTTAATTATTTAAATATATTTTATTAAAAACTATTTCTATGTACTCACTGTGCCGTTATTTACTCCGCCCTCCATTAATTTCCTGTTTTGTGATACTCTTACGTATAGAGCTGCCCCACATGCTTTATACGTAGCTCAAAAGCGCATTCTCGCTTACATAACAATTTGCGCATGCGCACACTTTGCCGTCTATTCACTTTGCGCATGCGTGACTTTAATCTTTTGCGACTGAAAGCGCAGGCATCAATCCTCGTAGACGACGTAGTCAATATCTACTGGAAGCAATCGTTATTGCGCATGCGCTAAACTGGAGCAAGCTTTGCTTGTAAGGGAGAGGAAGTAATGGCAACGCATGCGCAGATCGTCAAATAATGCTGTGACGTAAAATGACGGCCGCCTAACGGCCAGCTTTACTATTGGATTATGAAAGAACGTGACCGGATCGAAAAAAAATTAAAAAAACAGGTTGTTTTAGAAGCATAGGAAAATCGAGGAAAAAACGGTGAGAACTGGGTAAATATAAGAAAATAAAAAAAATGATGAATTAAACTAGCATTCATTTTTATAGTATTTACAGAAGAAATAGAATCGAGCTAACTTAACCTTCACTTTAAGAAGCAGCCACCTCTAAGGTGACAGACAGCAATCATCCTGATTAGATACGATTGGGATGATTGACACCCCATGCTAGTGTCCGATTGGCCACAAATGTGCAGGGGGCAGCATTGCACAAGCATTTCACCAGTCTCAGGTTCACCAGTCAATAAAGCTATAGCATTTCAAACCTTAACAAAGTGAGTAGAATAAGTGCCAGGTTTTACTGAAAATAGAATCTGACAGACTGTGACGAAGGTACTAAACTGTCATAACAGGTACTTGGCCAGAAGAGTGATTTCTGTTCTTGCTGCAGTAAGGTATACTGTACCTTTAAGGAGACCTAGAAGGTCAATTAGGCCCAAATTGTAGTAGTTAGTCTTATAAGTTATATAAGTTATAAGTTTTGTGTTTGCAGCATTAGGTTGCTTGTGTATTGAGTTATTACCTCTTACTCTGGCAGTTTACTACTTGGATATACTGATTTGATTTCTGCTTCCCCTGACTATGCTTTTGTATTAACCCTTTGTTTTGGACTGACTTGGTATAAGACTTTTGCTTGTTTGTGGACTCCCGCTTTGCATGTGTCGGGTAACGCGCGTATTACAAGCAGACAGTAAAAAGTTTTTGCTTGCGCACAAACTTGACGCATGCAATAAAGACGGTTAGAATATCGGGACCGCGTTAATGTATTCCCCAATAGACTTCAATGGCAGAATATGTTCTATTTTTTCATAAGTACATATTTCTATATATATCTGATGGCTTTTTGGTACAATATATATATATATATATATATATATATATATATATAATGATATATGATTTTTACAGACAAGCACTCCAGATGACCATTGGGGCCCAGGGTGCCACAGAAAGAGAGAAATATAGATCAAGAAAAAGAGTGCACTCACCGTATCTTTTTTGTAAATTTAATGTGCTAGCGTGAACGTTTTCGGAGGTTTAGCCCCTTCCTCAGACATACATCAAAGCAAACAAAGTAACTAACTAAATACCAGCCACCATTTAACAGTGAAAACCGCCATCTCCCGGGTAGGGGCGCCACCCACTGGTGATGTCATCATCCAGGCAACGCAGGATTACGGCCCTATGCTCAAACATAGTGAAAACAGTTAAAATTCTCATAAATCATAATGGATCAGGAACAGATGGATAATATACAGACAAAAACGTCTAGCCTACAAGCTTAACTGTAAAGTGCTCATAGAAGCCCACATAGAGGTCCTCAAACAGCCGATACACGCCTATTATGTATATCTAGGTTGCCATAGCAACCATCCTAACAACTCGGCAGGCTAAATAGAGGGAAGCAGGCAGTTGGGACCGGTAAAATATACTGAATCTAGAGCACTATCCCTGTTATTAAATATGTTAAAAAACAGAGATAATACATAGGCAAATTAAATCTCCCTGCTGCCTAAGCAGTACTAGCAGGGAATGTGATACAAACGTAAACAAAGCTAATATATTACAAAGGTAAATATTAGTGTGCCTATGTGTGGGGGCTAACTTTGGAAAGGACCACAAACTCATAATAGTAAGTGCTCTATTAATATCCAAATAATAGTAAATCAGTAAATATGAGTGTAGACATTAGGGAAACTACTACTGCCAAGGTTTGGAAGAAAAATGAATACATATATACACAGCTTGTCATCTAAGGGAGAGACAGTAATTTTACAGGCTCAGATAATATATGTGGGCCTATGTGTAAGTTCTAGATATGGAAAGGACCACAAACTCATAATGTGTTCCCTAGTAGTATCTAAAAGTAAAGCATTTGAACAGTAAATATTCAGATAGTAAATATAAGTGTGGACATTAGGGAGACTAGGGGATGAGAGTCATTCAAATACTGCCAATGATTGGAAGAAAACCTATACATATATACACACATCAGCTTAACATCTATAAGGAAGACATTAGTATTACATACACATTTGCCAATCCAACTGGGTATTAAGCCCATTTGGAACTAGGATGTCCAAAATGTATGTCCAGCATGCTTCTCTTTGCAGCAGAAATGTGTTCCTATCACCACCCTCTTTCATTTCATTGATCTGTTTGAGTTTGACTTCATCATCACTGTTGTTGCATATCATACGTTTAAACTGTGATTTTGGAAGTGTTTTTTTTTAGATACGGAGGATGGTAGCTGGTGAATTCTAGGATAGAGTTCATATCTGTATCCTTTTGGAACAATGTGGGGTGTAATCCAGATCCAGACTTATAGATACGTAGATCAAAAAAGTCAAACATACGGTCATTGTATGTCATCTTAAATTTCAAGTGTTAAGAACTCCAAACCACTGTTCAAGATCAGATGGGCTACTGTTCCAGATGATGAAGCGGTCATCTATATATCTTCGGAAAAGTTTGATCCGTGCATCATGAAACAGGTCATTGCCACATGTCCCAAATTGGGCCATGTAGAGACTCACACGCATGGGCAGTTGCACGATGGAGACGCTGCAGTATACGGATTCACTGGTGTAGGAGAGACTATATATGTAAGGTAACTTTTGATGTTTATGCAAGTCTGAGGACGGGGGAGACCCCGAAAACGTTACCTGATTAAACATTACGTTTATTTTTTAATACAGAGAGTGCCTTCTTTGGTGGACTTTATCTAGTGTATGTTGGAGTGCAACCCGGTGGTTGATACTGCTATAGTGAGTGCTGGATCCTACTGGAACTCCTATCTATCTATCTATCTCTATATATATATATATATATATATATATATATATATATATATATATATATATATAGATGATTATTTATAGGTATATATACAGATATATATATACAGTATATATATTGGAATATGTATTTAAAAATACTAAGAACATATTTCCATATGTGAAAAATATTGGAATGTGAAATATTTACCGTGCAAACACAGTTAAACACTTTATTTAATATGAATACAGGTACATATTCCTAAATCTAGAATTCCAGAATCCAAATTTACTCTAAAATCCAAACATTTTGTTTCTTCTTCTTTTCAAAATAAACTTTTCAAAAATTACTTTTTTCCCTGCCTGTAAGTCACATAGGTGTTTTAAACATTATATAAAACTACCTTTAGTTGCATGTATAAGCTGTATTATGAAATTTAAATATTTCCCAAATGACATAACAAACTATTGTTTACACTTGGTCCCATCCCCTTCCCCAACTGTTCCATTATAAAAATTCAAATATTCTAAAATCCGAACCTTTTCCGGTCCCAAACAGTTTTGATAATTGTGAATGCAACTGAAATTTTTAATGTGTTTTGTGCAACTTTTTATTTGAGCATAACAGTTAACCAGAGCTCTAGCTCTAGTCACACTAACTCAATGTACATAAAATTCAATTGCATTAAAGCGAACATTTTTATTTTCAACTTGAAAAAAACACCCGTGATAAACCCGTTATTGCTCGCGCATAACGGTTAGCGCGTCACTCGTAATCTAGCCCTGCATTTGTTAAATTATTTTGTGCTGCTTTTCCCTGTGAGGCTTTGAAATGGACTATCTGAATTTAGATTTCCTTGGATTCCTCTACTATCAGGAGATCTGCTTTTAAAGGGACATAATACTCATATGCTAAATTACTTGAAACTGATGCAGTATAACTGTAAAAAGCTGACAGGAAAATATCACCTGAGCATCTCTATGTAAAAAAGGAAGATATTTTACCTCACAACTTCCTCAGCTCAGCAGAGTAAGTGCTGTGTAAAAAGTTATACTCAGCTGCAGCCCAGCTGCAGGTAAAAAAAAAATTAAAAATGAAGAAATGAACTGCAGCCATTCAGCATCAGCAGTGCTGAGGTCATGAACTCTTTTACTGTGATCTCATGAGATTTCACTTAATTCTCATGAGATTTAATTGTAAACTTCCTTACACTGAATAGGGAAATAAGATGAGTGTGCACAAAAGATCGCTCCTTCGGCTGTCCCTAGACAGACATAATGATTTGCTGCTTAGAAGTCCTTTACAATGGGATGTGGCTACTGAGAAACTTTTGAGGTAAAATATCTTTCTTTTTTACATAGAGATGTTCAGGTGATATTTTCTAGTCAGCTTTTTACAGCTATACTGCATCACTTTCAAGTGTTTAAACATTTGGGTATTATGGCCCTTTAAAGTAACTTATGTAAATTTTGTCTTCATCTGTATAAACTTTTACAAAGGTATGTTTTTCTTTGATATTTGAATTTATAATCTTACAGTTACTTTCTAGTACTTGTTGTTTTTTTTGTAGGAGCTGATTAACCCCTTCGTGACCAGGGCACTTTTCCATTAGTTGACCGTCTGGGACCAGGGCTATTTTTACATTTCTGCTGTGTTTGTGTTTAGCTGTAATTTTCCTCTTACTCATTTACTGTACCCACACATATTATATACCGTTTTTCTCGCCATTAAATTGATTTTCTAAAGATACCATTATTTTCATCATATCTTATAATTTACTATAAATAAAATATGAGGAAGAAATGAAAAAAAAAAAACTTTGACCTCCAAAATCTGTTACACATCTACAACCACCAAAAACCTCCTATGCTAATTAGTTTCTAAATTTTGTCCTGAGTTTAGAATTACCCAATGTTTACATGTTCTTTGCTTGTTATAGGGCAATAAATACAAGTAGCACTTTGCTATTTCCAAACCTTTTTTTTTTTCAAAATTAGCCATAGCTAAATTGGAACACTGATATCTGTCAGGAACCCCTTAATATCCCTTGACATATATATATATATATATATATATATATATATTTTAGTAGACAACCCAAAGTATTGATCTAGGACCATTTTGGTATATACCATTTCACCGCCAAATGCGATCAAATAAAAATAAAACGTTCACTTTTTCACAAACTTTAGGTTTCTCACTGAAATTATTTACAAACAGCTTGAAATAGCAGACATACTGTATATGGCTTTGGTGTTGTTTTTTGGTAATTAGAAGGCCGCTAAATGCTGCTGCGCACCACACGTGTATTATGCCCAGCAGTGAAGGGGTTAATTAGGGAGCGTGTAGGGTTAATTTTAGCTTTAGTGTAGTAAACAACCATAAGTATTGATCTAGGCCCATTTTGGTATATTTCATGCCACCATTTCACCGCCAAATGCGATCAAATAAAAAAAAAAGTTCACTTTTTCACAAACTTTAGGTTTCTCACTGAAATTATTTACAAACAGCTTGTGCAATTATGGCACAAATGGTTGTAAATGCTTCTCTGGGATCCCCTTTGTTCAGAAATAGCAGACATATATGGGGTTGGCATTGTTTTTTGGTAATTAGAAGGCCGCAAAATGCCGCTGCGCACCACACTTGTATTATGCCCAGCAGTGAAGGGGTTAATTAGGTAGCTTGTAGGGTTAATTTTAGCTTTAGTGTAGAGATCAGCCTCCCACCTGACACATCCCACACCCTGATCCCTCCCAAACAGCTATCTTCCCTCCCCTACCCCACAATTGTCCCCGCCATCTTAAGTACTGGCAGAAAGGCTGCCAGTACTAAAATAAAAGGATTTTTTTTTTATATTTATTCAGCTGTGATGGACCCCACCTTAGCCCCCAAACCCAGTTTGCTCCCCCCAAAAAAAGTTGTTGTTTTTTTTAAATAAAATTATCATTTTTCTGTAGTGTAGCGGCTCCCCCCACTCAATACTCCCCTCCCTCTCCCCCTCCCAGATCCTTCAGTCGTTATTTTTTTCCCCCACCCTCTTCCTCCTTTCCATTCAATTACGTAGGTGGCAGTGGTTGCTGCGCGTGGGCACCCGCAGGCCCCCCGCACGCTCCCGGCACCTGGCATGCACATACAGGAATCGGATGCCGGGTAGCGATGGGCCGCCCACCCGCCTCCCTGCTAATGCTCCCACCCATAGGCTTACCATATTGCCGCTTTAAAAAGGGACACATATGAAAAATACATGTGTCAGGGCTGTTTTCAGGGCTGTTTAAAGAAATTGTTTTGTATAAGAACCCTCACATATGTATTTTTCATATGTGTTCCTTCTTAAAGCGTCAATATGGTCAGCCTACCCACCCACCAATGATCGGCACCATCGCTACCAGTGCAGAGAGGGCCACAGAGTGGCTCTCTCTGCATCGGTGTGTAAAAAAATGGTATTGCAGGATGCCTCAATATCGAGGCATCACTGCAATACCATAAAAGCGTCTGGAAGCGATCAGGGTCGCTTCAATCGCTTGAAACCCCAGAGATTGTGCCAGGAACGTCCTTGGTCACGAAGGGTATTTTTTTGTAGGATGTTCCTGGCACGTCCTCGGTCGCAAAGGGGTTAAAGTACTAGAGAACAGTTACTAAGTTTAGTCTAATTTCTGTCTTACCCTTGGCCTTTGCTTGAATACTGTGTTTACAGTGTCCCAGTAAGGGTATGCGATGAGTTTTGGCTCTCAGACAATGGTTCCAGCTTGTTTTATTCTGAAATAACAACACTCCACCTGATGCTGAAGATGTGTGCCCTGCCAGGAAATTGGTTTGTTGTTTGTTACAGAAACTGCTGTCTATCTCCATTAAACTTCTCTGGTAATGGCAAACTTGGCTCAACATGTGTCAAGTAACCAGCATGCTGTTTGCCAGAGGCTGATGGTAGACTGACTCCCACAGCCACAACAACTGCTGAAGCAGCACTAGCAGTCTGTACCTGAGCCTGTAAGCTCTCTACCCATTGTAGCAGATTCAGTTGAGAGACCTGCAAGTCTTGCATTGTAGAAAGCTGATGAGACAGAATTGTAATAATGTTCGCCATCTCTGCTAAATCCATCTTGGCTTGGTTATTATATAAGGCAAATAAGCAAGATCTATGATAGCAATATCACAGCAAGACTGTGCTCAATATGTACAGTCCATTCATTTAACTTCTAAGACCTGATGATCAGAAGAGCTGCGAGGTAGAAAAAGCTTTAATTATTATTAACGGTTATTTGTAGAGCATAGGAGCAAGATTCAAGTTGGGTGAGTAGAAACTTTGGGGTTAAGAGTTAGGATTTTTTTGGGGGAATTTTTTTTTAGAATAGGGTTTATTATTTTTGCCCCCCAAAAAATCTGTAAATATTTTAGGACAATGCCCTACAAAATACCCTTTGTTAGGGCAATTTTTTTTTTTTAGGAAAGTTTTTTTTTTAACTTCGTTTTTTATAGGGATTCTTTTTTTAGGTCAGGTTTTTTTTCTGCAGAACAAATGTAATCACTTTAGGGCCCTACCAAATTTAATTTTAAGGGCAACCTTTTTTTTAAATTAGGATTTTTTTAAGAGTAGTTTAGGTATGCATTATTTGAAGTGTTCCTACACAGAAACTGTGTTTAGTTTCAGTAAGTGCACTGTCTGGGCTGTGTAGGAACATTTCAAATAAGGCCCCTCGCCCACTGAAAGTGCCAACAAGTGGCGATGTCGGCAGAGTTTTTTCAGAAGCCATGATTATTGTTTCTCATTGGCACTTTGTGTGTCCGCCCTTTTTTAGAAGCTTTGAATATCAGGGGACCTAGAAAGTATCTGCAACTTATTTTGAAGATAAATAAAATTAACTGCTTTATTCAGCTAAGAATAAACACTGTACACGTTTCAACAGTATAAAACGTCTTTCAAGGATCTCAAATTATACTTAGGGCATTTACAAATTTGAATATATCCTTTACATATATTATTTTGACATTGATTATATTTTTAAGGACTAAGAGTCTTTCCAGTTAAGGATCCAGTAGTGACTAAGATAAACACTGATTCAATGTAGTGGATGCAACCCAGGTCATGACCAAACAATTCTGGAATGGTCAATGCAAAGTCAACAAGCCAACATCAAAAGCCAGATGGTCTGCAACAGAAAAAAGTAGTAATCCAGAAGGGTAGTCTAGAATGAAGCAGAAAGTCGGGAACCACACAGGCAAAAACATGTAGTTTCAAAACATCTGGGGTTCCAAGGTTAGCCATCACTGCCCTAGAAATATAAGAAATATGGAGAAACATTTTTTTTATAAATATTGTCCGTCTTTCAATGAGATTTTGGAACCCTAGGTTTCCCTAGATCCCAAAGTTAAGAAACATGGAGTGAAAGTTAACTTACCTTGTTTGCGATCAACAGTAATATTCTTTTTAAAAAAATAACATAATTTATGTAAGAACTTACCTGATAAATTAATTTCTTTTATATTGGCAAGAGTCCATGAGCTAGTGACATATGAGATATACAATCCTACCAGGAGGGGCAAAGTTTCCCAAACCTCAAAATGCCTATAAATACACCCTTCATCACACCCACAATTCAGTTTAACGAATAGCCAAGTAGTGGGGTGAAAAAGAAAGGAGTAAAAAGCATCAACAAAGGAATTTGGAAATAATTGTGCATTATACAAAAAAAATCATAACCACCATAAAAAGGGTGGGTCTCATGGACTCTTGCCAATATGAAAGAAATGAATTTATCAGGTAAGTTCTTACATAAATTATGTTTTCTTTCATGTAATTGTCAAGAGTCCATGAGCTAGTGACGTATGGGATAGAAATACCCAAGATGTGGAATTCCACACAAGAGTCACTAGAGAGGGAGGGATAAAATAATAACAGCCATTTTCTGCTGAGAAAATTAAATCCACAACCAAAAAAATAAGTTTTTCTCATAAATGAAGGAAAGAAACTTAAAACATAAGCAGAAGAATCAAACTGAGACAGCTGCCTGAAGAACTTTTCTACCAAAAACTGCTTCCAAAGATGCAAATACATTAAAATGGTAGAATTTTGTAAATGTATGCAAAGAAGACCAAGTTGCTGCTTTGCAAATCTGATCAACTGAAGCTTCATTCTTAAAAGCCCACGAAGTGGAAACTGATCTAGTAGAATGAGCTGTAATTCTCTGAGGCGGGGCCTGACCCGACTCCAAATAAGCCTGATGAATCAAAAGCTTTAACCAAGATGCCAAGGAAATGGCAGAAGCCTTCTGACATTTCCTAGAACCAGAAAAGATAACAAATAGACTAGAAGTCTTCCTGAAATTTTTAGTAGCTTCAACTTAATATTTCAAAGCTCTTACCACATCCAAAGAATGTAAGGATTTCTCCAAAGAATTCTTAGGATTAGGACACAAAGAAGGGACAACAATTTCTCTATTAATGTTGTTAGAATTCACAACTTTAGGTAAGAATTTAAATGAAGTCCGCAAAATTGCCTTAACCTGATGAAAAATCAGAAAAGGAGATTCACAAGAAAGAGCAGATAATTCAGAAACTCTTCTAGCAGAAGAGATGGCCAAAAGGAACAACACTTTCCAAGAAAGTAGTTTAATGTCCAAAGAATGCATAGGCTCACAAGGAGGAGCCTGTAAGCCCTTCAAAACCAAATAAAGACTCCAAGGAGGAGAGATTGATTTAATGACAGGCTTGATACAGACCAAATATCAGGAAGCTTAGCAATCTTTCTGTGAAATAAAACCGAAAGAGCATAGATTTGTACCTTTAAGGAACTTGAAGACAAACCTTTATCCAAACCATCCTGAAGAAACTGTAAAATTCTAGGAATTCTAAAAGAATGCCAGGAGAATTTATGAGAAGAACATCATGAAATATGTCTTCCAAACTCGATAATAAATCTTCCTAGAAACAGATTTACAAGCCTGTAACATAGTCACTGAGTCAGAGAAACCTCTATGACTAAGCACTAGGTGTTCAATTTCCATACCTTCAAATTTAATTATTTGAGATCCTGATGGATCGTGATGGAAAAGCGGACCGTGAGACAGAAGGTCTAGCCTTAATGGAAGTGGACAAATGAGGAAAAAGGGAAGCTGAGTCTTGGAGTCAAATAAACAAGTTTATTTCGGAGCAGGCTTCAGGACACAAGGTATGCTCCTATCTTACGCGTTTCGCCTTAATGGAAGTGGCCAAGGATGGCAGCTGGACATCCGAACAAGATCCGTAAATCAAAACCTGGGAGGCCATGCTGGAGCTTCCAGCAACACAAACGATTGTTCTATGATGATTTTGGAAATCACTTTTGGAAGAACTAGAGGCGGGGAAGATATAAGCAGGTTGGTAACACCAAGGAACTGCTGACGCATCCACTGCTTCTGCCTGAGGATCCCTGGACCTGGACAGGTACCTGGGAAGTTTCTTGTTTAGATGGGAACCCATCAGATCTATTTCTGGAAGACCCCACATCTGAACAATCTGAGAAAACACATCTGGATGGAGTGACCACTCCCCCGGATGTAAAGTCTGACGGCTGAGATAATCCGCTTCCCAATTGTCTATACCTGGGATATGAACCTCAGAAATTAGACAGGAGCTGGATTCTGCTCAAGCAAGTATCGGAGATACTTCTTTCATAGTTTGGGGACTACGAGTCCCACCCTGATGATTGACATATGCCACAGTTGTAATGTTGTCTGTCTGAAAACAAATGAACGGTTCTCTCTTCAACAGAAGCCACACCTGAAGAGCCCTGAAGATAGCACAGAGTTCTAAAATATTGATTGGTAACCTCGCCTCTTGAGGTTTCCAAACCCCTTGTGCTGTCAGAGATCCCCAGACAGCTCCCCAACCTGAAAAATTTGCATCTGTTGTGATCACAGTCCAGGTTGGATGAATAAAAGAGGCCGCTTGAATTACACGATGGTGATCTAACCACCAAGTCAGAGAGAATCGAACCTTGGGATTTAAGGATATTAATTGTGATATCTTTGTATAATCCCTGCACCATTGGTTCAGCATACAAAGCTGGAGAGGTCTCATATGAAAACGAGCAAAGGGGATCGCGTCCGATGCTGCAGTCACGAGACCTAAAACTTCCATGCACATAGCCACTTAAGGGAATGATTGAGACTGAAGGTTCCGACAAACTGAAACCAATTTTAAACGTCTCTTGTCTGTTAGAGACAGAATCAAGGACACTGAATCTATCTGGAAACCTAAAAAGGTGACCCTTGTCTGAGCAATCAAAGAACTTTTTGGTAAATTGATCCTCCAACCATGTCTCTGAAGAAACAACACTAGATGATTTGTGTGAGATTTTGCATAATGTAAAGACTGAGCTAGTACCAAGATATTGTCCAAATAAGGAAATACTGCAATACCCCGTTCTCTGATTACAGAGAGTAGGGCACCGAGAACCTTTGAAAAGATTCTTGGAGCTGTCGCTAGGCCAAACGGAACGGTAATACTTGTCTAGAAAAGAGAATCTCAGAAACTGATAATGGTCTGGATGAATCGGAATATGAAGATAAGCATCCTGTAAGTCTATTGTGGAAATATAATGCCCTTGCAGAAAAAAAGGCAGAATAGTCCTTATAGTCATCATTTTGAAAGTTGGCACTCTTACATAACGATTCAAAATTTTCAGATCCAGAACTGGCCTGAAAGAATTTTCTTTCTTTGGAACAATGAATAGATTTGAATAAAACCCCAGACCCTGTTCCTGAAAGGGAACTGGTATGATTACCCCTGAAAGCTCCAGGTCTGAGACACACTTCAGAAAAGCTTGAGCCTTTACTGGATTTACTGGGATGCGTGAGAGAAAATATCTTCTCACAGGAGGTCTTACTCTGAATCCTATTCTGAATCCATTCTGCCCAAATGTTTTGGAAGAATCTCAATCTGCCCCCTACCAGCTGAGCTGGAATGAGGGCCACACCTTCATGCAGACTTGGGGGTTGGCTTTGATTTCTTAAATGGTTTTGATTTATTCCAACTTGAAGAAGGTTTCCAATTGAAACCAGTTTCATTGGGGGAAGGATTAGGTTTCTGTTCCTTATTTTGTCGAAAGGAACGAAAGCGGTTAGAAGCTTTAAATTTACCCTTAGATTTTTTATCCTGAGGCAAAAAAACTCCCTTCCCCCCAGTGACAGTTGAAATAATTGAATCCAACTGAGAACCAAATAACTTATTACTTTGGAAAGAAAGTGATAGTAATCTAGACTTAGATACCATGTCAGCATTCCAATATTTAAGTCACAAAGCTCTTCTAGCTAAAATAGCTAAAGACATAGATTTAACATCAATTTTGATGATATCAAAAATGGCATCACAAATAAAATGATTAGCATGTTGAAGCAAGCGAACAATGCTAGACAAATCAGGTTCCGTTTCCTGCTGCGCTAAACTTTCTAACCAAAAAGTTGATGCAGCTGCAACATCAGCCATAGAAATGGCAGGCCTGAGAAGATGACCAGAATATAAATAAACTTTCCTTAGATAAGATTCAAGTTTCCAATCTAAAGGGTCTTTAAAAGAAGTACTATCTTCCATAGGAATAGTAGTACGTTTAGCAAGAGTAGAAATAGCCCCATCAACTTTGGGGATCTTTTCCCAAAACTCCAATCTAACTGCTGGCAAAGGATACAATTTTTTAAACCTTGAAGAAGGAATAAAAGAAGTACCAGGCCTATTCAATTCCTTAGAAATCATATCAGAAATAGCATCAGGAACTGGAAAAACCTATGGAGTAACCACAGGGGGTTTATAAACAGAATTTAAACGTTTACTAGTTTTAATATCAAGAGGACTAGTTTCCTCAATATCCAATGTAATCAACACTTTTTTTTAACAAGGAACGAATATACTCCATTTTAAATAAATAAGTAGATTTGTCAGTGTCAATATCTGAAGAAGGATCTTCTAAATCAGATAGATACTCATCAGAAGAGGATAATTCAGTATGTTGTTGGTCATTTGAAATTTCATCAACTTTATGAGAAGTTTTAAAAGACCTTTTACGTTTATTAGAAGGCGGGATGGCAGACAAAGCCTTTTGAATCGCATCAGCAATAAAATCTTTTAAATTTACAGGTATATCTTGTACATTAGATGTTGAAGGAACAACAGGCATAGTACTATTACTGATGGACACATTCTCTGCATGTAAAAGCTTATCGTGACAACTATTACATAACACAGCTGGAGATAAAATCTCCACAAATTTACAACAAATGCACTTAGCTTTGGTAGAACTGTTATCATGCAGCAGGGTTCCAACAGTGGTTTCTGAGACAGGATCAGATTGAGACATCTTGCAAATGTAAGAGAAAAAACAACATATAAAGCAAAATTATCAATTTCCTTATATGGCAGTTTCAGGAATGGAAAAAAAATGCAAACAGCATAGCCCTCTAACATAGAAAAAGGCAAGAGACACATAGAAATGGGGTTTTAAATAATTAAATTATTTGGCGCCAAGTATGACAAACAACGTAACTGAAATTTTTTTGGCGCTAACAACATCCGGAAATGACACACTCGCATTATTGACGACACAACCTTGAGCAAGGAACTCGGTGTCAACTAAGACACTGGAAATGACGAATTTGCTTCATCGGACATAACTTTGCACCAAAAAAATTTTCACGAGAAAAATGACGCAATAAACTTCGGCATTTTGCGCCCTTGCGAGCCTAATTTTGCCCACAAAATTTAATGAGAAAACTGTCAAGTAGAAAAAAGACTATACCCCAGGTAAGAAAAAAATATTTGCCTAAATATGCTTTTCCCAAATATGAAACTGACAGTCTGCAAAAGGAAAAATACATTGTCACGGATACCAGAGAGCTAAGGCTAACCCCCACCCTCCTACAACCTCACCCCTGTTGTTTCTCAGTGGTTTTGGTCTCCTCAGAGCAACCACAATCAATGGAAGCTTTTGTTTGCTTGTTTTGTGAAGAGCTGGTGTATGACCAGGAAAACCCTCTGTGACGGATACCCCCGGCTACCCCGACTGGGTAGCTCCGCCCAATGTGTCCTGCTTCCTCCCTGCCGACTGCAGCTATGTAGCTGGCAAGTGACCACAGCCTGTAGCCACCCCTGATGCCCGACAGCATCAGTACCCAGGGTCCCACCCTGTGACAGACTCCAGCTACCCAGGCTGGGTAGCTCTGCCTGAGAATCCTTTCTCTGCCTTGAACAGGCTGCTATGTAGCCCAGGAAAAGTTATTTTAGCTTGAGCTCACCTAAGTAACTAGACAGACTAGCATATTCAGGTGAAACAAGAACTTCTTTATTGCACAGAAAACACAGCTTTTATATATTTCCAACACATGGGGGTAGTTACTACACAAATAGAAACAAATATTATACAATGAGACAAACATCAGACAATGGTTAGTTAAACAGATTCTAATCACATCCTGACTTACAGAAGGACAATGGATGACTCACACAATTAACAGAAAAACACTTCACACCTAGACTAGATAACAACAGCGGGAAGGTTATAGGGGGTAGGGGTTTAACCCTTGCAGCCTGGTATCCATGACATCTCCCCCCCTCCAGTTCGGCAGACCCGGCTAGACCCTTAATGGGTTGGCCTGGGGCTGTCTGATGGTGGCCCTCCACGTCTCTGTTGCTGGGAGAGGTTATCCCATGTCTCCTGAGCTTGGGGCATCCTGGGGGGTTCCTGCTGACGTTTATACCCTGCGCCCTGGGCACAGGGATAGTCACATAAGGCAACATGCCTCTCTCTGTGACACTCTGTGACCCTCCCACAAACAAAGCTTGGGGCATCCTGGGGGGTTCCTGCTGACATTTATACCCTGCGCCCTGGGCACAGGGATAGTCACATAAGGCAACGTGCCTCTCTCTGTGACACTCTGTGACCCACCCACAAACAAAGCTTGTGCCGGTTTCCCAACTGTATTCCCATTCCAGACCAGAGGGGGAGGTTGCTCCTTGGTGGGGCAGGTAAAGCTCGGGTGCCCAAACATGTGGCACCAACTGTATACACTTTTTATCCTCCTTGCCCAATGCAACGCCTGCCCCCTGTGAGAAATACTCCGGGACAAGAAAAGGGTAGAGACCCTGCCAAGCTACTGAGGGGAGAGTCTGTCTGTCTTTTCTCCCGAGAAGGAGATCTACCGCTGGGGAGGGAGGTCTGCTACCTCCGCTCCATGGGAAACTGTGCTGCCGCTGGGGAGAGAGACCAACTGTCTCCTCTCCCAGAAAGGGATTCGGCCGCTGGGGAGAGATATTGATACCCGTCTCTCCCTGCAAGGGCTTCTCTGTAAGGGGAGGGAGGACGACTACCTCCGCTCCCGAAGGATGGATCTGTCGCTGGGGAGAGAGACCGACTGTCTCCTCTCCCAGAAAGGGGTTCTGCTTACGGGGAGGGAGGAAGACTACCTCCGCTCCCAGGGGATGGCTCTGCCCCTGGGGAGAGAGACCGACTGTCTCCTCTCCCAGATCCTGGCTCTGCCGCTGGGGAGAGAGACCGACTGTCTCCTCTCCCAGGAAGGGGTTCTGTTTATGGGGAGGGAGGACGACTACCTCCACTCCCAGGGGATGGCTCTGCCGCTGGGGAGAGAGACCGACTGTCTCCTCTCCCGGCTCCTGGCTCTGCCGCTGGGGAGAGAGACCGACTGTCTCCTCTCCCGGGAAGGGGTTCTGTTTACGGGGAGGGAGGACGACTACCTCCGCTCCCAGGGGATGGCTCTGCTGCTGGGGAGAGAGACCGACTGTCTCCACTCCCGGCTCCTGGCTCTGCCGCTGGGGAGAGAGACCGACTGTTTCCTCTCCTTGCTCCTGGCTCTGCCGCTGGGGAAAGAGACCGACTGTCTCCTCTCCCAGGAAGGGGTTCTGTTTACGGGGAGGGAGGACGACTACCTCCGCTCCCAGGGGATGGCTCTGCTGCTGGGGAGAGAGACCGACTGTCTCCTCTCCCAGGAAGGGGTTCTGTTTACGGGGAGGGAGGACGACTACCTCCGCTCCCAGGGGATGGCTCTGCTGCTGGGGAGAGAGACCGACTGTCTCCTCTCCAGGGAAGGGGTTCTGCTGCTGTGGAGGGTTATTGACATCCATCTCTCCCTGCAAGGGGTTCTCTGTAAGGGGAGGGAGGACGACTTCCTCCTCTCCCTTGTTTCCTGGAGCTGTTGCAGGTGCTGGACAGAGGCTGGCGGCTCTGTGCCCGTTTACCAGCGCTTCTGCTAGGGTGGCCCCCTGGTCCAAGACCATAAGCTCGGAGCCAGATTGATGATCAGGATCCAGAAGCTCTGCATATGCCACTTTGAGTTCCCATTCCTGGACAATCATAAAATTCAGGTCAGCTTAAAGCCAAGGCACTCCTGAAAGATCCAACAGTCTCAGCCAGTCTTTCCTCAGTCTTATCCCCAAAGTCGCGGTCCTTTAGCATCTTTTCAAATAGTAATCCAGGGCCCCCAAAGCCAAAGCCCTCTGTTGGGTAGACCTCCTCCAGCCATGATCGCACATGCATAGCATACCACTGGAGGGTTCGGTAGCCATCCTCCAGCACCATCTCTATTTGGATCATTCCATGTAAGGCAATCAGCTGTTCCTCCCTGGGCTGCTCTCCCAGGAAAGGCATTTGTAAATCTAGCTGGAGCCAGTACCTTTCTGTATCAGTGGGGAGGACCTTTCCAAAACAGTCCCGCTCCTGTTGGAGAGCCTTCCTCCAGAGTCGCTGACAGAAAAAGTTCCTCTCTTCCCTCTCGTTCTGTGCAGAACCAGGACCGTGCAGTGGGGCCAGCGCCTCTGTCATTCTCCATCGGAACTCGGCCTCCATGGTTACTGGTTACTGTGGCACTTCTCCTCAGTCAGCAGGAACCGTATGGAAGAAGCAGATCCCACCACTGCCAGCCAATGTGACGGATACCCCAGCTACCCCAACTGGGTAGCTCCGCCTAACAGGTCCTGCTTCCTCCCTGCTGACTGCAGCTATGTAGCTGGCAAGTGACCACAGCCTGTAGCCACCCCTGATGCCCGACAGCATCAGTACCCAGGGTCCCACCCTGTGACAGACTCCAGCTACCCAAGCTGGGTAGCTCTGCCTGAGAGTCCTTTCTCTGCCTTGAACAGGCTGCTATGTAGCCCAGGAAAAGTGATTTTAGCTGGAGCTCACCTAAATAACTAGACAGACTAGCATATTCAGGTGAAACAAGAACTGCTTTATTGCACAGAAAACACAGCTTTTATATATTTCCAACACATGGGGGTAGTTACTACACAAATAGAAACAAATATTATACAATGAGACAAACATCAGACAATGGTTAGTTAAACAGATGCTAATCACATCCTGACTTACAAAAGGACAATGAATGACTCACACAATAACAGAAAGACACTTTACACCTAGACTAGATAACAACAGGGGTGAGGTTATAGGGGGTAGGGGTTTATTGCACAGAAAACACAGCTTTTAGACATTTCCAACACATGGGGGTAGTTACTACACAAATAGAAACAAATATTATACAACATCAGACAATGGTTAATTAAACAGATTCTAATCACATCCTGACTTACAAAAGGACAATGGATGACTTACACAATTAACAGAAAAACACTTCACACCTAGACTAGATAACAACAGGGGGAAAGTTATATGGGGTAGGGGTTTAACCCTTGCAGCCTGGTATCTGTGATACCCTCCTAGACTGGCCAGGCTCCTGGAACTCCCGGTCGGCCTCCTCACAATGGACACCCGCCTAACTCCTCTCAGGCTGGCTGGGCTCCTGAAACTCCCGGTCGGCCACAGGACAGCAGGACACCCACTACCTTTACCCCTGGTCGCTCCAGCAACCATGTGCCCCAGAGCTCCGCTCTTTTGGGGATTAGTAGCCCCTGGGGAGGACAAGAGGTGGGAGCCTGGGGACGTCAAGAGGTGGGGGAATTACCAGAGGGGAGCTCCTTTGGGAACCGGGGGTTTTGGACACCCCTATCCCCATAACTTCAACGGACTGTATCTCCGGTCCCCAGAAACGAATCATGCTGATTTTTGGACTGTGGCATCTGGGGACCGAGGATCACCCCAAAACCGTCACCACTGTGTCCTGGGATTCTGTGGAACTAGGGTTGCTATGGAGGCGCCGGTCAGTCTGGAGGGGCGGGAATAGCGGGAAAACTGTGGCATTGTCTCCCTGTCTTATCAAGATGAGCTGTTTGTATAAAAGGAGTGTGTGTTTTCAATAAAATCAGTTCTATTTTCACCTGAATGCTAGTGTGTCTAGTTATTTGGGTGGGCTCCAGCTAAAATCACTTTCCTGGGCTACATAGCAGTCTGTTCCAGGCAGAGAAAGGATCCTCAGGCAGAGCTACCCAGTCTGGGTAGCTGGAGTCTGCCACAGGGTGGGACCCTGGGTACTGATGCTGTCGGGCATCAGGGGTGGCTACAGGCTGTGGTCACTTGCAAGCTACATAGCTGCAGTCGGCAGGGAGGAAGCAGGACCCCTTTGGCGGAGCTACCCAGTCGGGGTAGCCGGGGGTATCCGTCACATACATAAACCTGACTCATGGCAAATATAAGTACAATTCATATATTTAGAACTTTATAATAATACATAAAGTGACAAACCATAGCTGAGAGTGTCTTAAGTAATGAAAACATACTTACCAAAAGACACCCATCCACATATAGCAGATAGCCAAACCAGTACTGAAACAGTTATCAGTAGAGGTAATGGAATACGAGAGTATATCGTCGATCTGAATAATGGAGGTGAGAGATGAATCTCTACGACTGATAACAGAGAACCTATGAAATAGATCTCCCGTGAGGAAAACCATTGCATTCAATAGGTGATACTCCCTTCACAACCCTCTGACATTCGCTGTACTCTGAGAGGAATCGGGCTTCAAAATGCTGAGAAGCACATATCAACATAGAATCTAAGCACAAACTTACTTCACCACCTCCATAGGAGGCAAAGTTTGTAAAACTGAATTGTGGGTGTGGAGAGGGGTGTATTTATAGGTATTTTGAGGTTTGGGAAACTTTGCTCCTCCTGGTAGGATTGTATATCCCATACGTCACTAGCTCATGGACTCTTGCCAATTACATGAAAGAATATCATTTTCATTCATCGTTTTTTTCATGTATCTGTAAAAAAAAGTTATCGCCGTAATAAATATATATTTTTCCTCTCCTAATTCAGCCCGTTATTCTTTTTTTTTTCTTTCCTGGTCACGTTTTTTACATACCCAATTGAAAATCTGGCCGTTAGGCGGACGTCATCCACCCACATCTTATTCTGCGCATGCCCCAAAAGTTTTTCCTCCATATTATGTTTAGAGCGCGCTCCCGTTTCGCGCATGCACATTTGATTCTTAGACAAAAAAAATTCAAAGCATCTGCTTTTACAGATGGCTCCGTAGCTGAGAAGCGCATTGCTGTACTTGGCAAATAACCTAGTACTGAATTACTACATTATTGTTATTCATTGAGTACTATGTTTCTAGCACAATTAACGCATGCGCATTGGAGACTGGTATCAACGCGAAGCGCATGCCCTAGAGACTGGCCATTGTGAACGTGCATTGGAGATACGTATAGAGCGGGTGGGACCGCTCTATAAGTCACCGAACAGAAAAATAGGAAGTAGAGGATGGGAGGAGTTTGCAGTGTAACGGTAGGAAAAAAGATAATGAAAAAAGTTTAATTATTTAAATAAATTTATAAAATAAAGTTAGCTATCATAGTAATATTATTATATTGGATGCACTGATGAATTCGAAACATATTAACTTTACTTTCACTTTAAGTGAGCTAGACTGGGATCATGACTCACTGAGGGAAGATCTGGACTTCTTTTCTCCGTAGTATAGAACTTTCATCTTTTGTTCTTTCTTCCCTCTTTTATTCCCTTCAGTGATTACTTAATTACTTGAGTTACTTTAAAGGATTCTTGCAACCAGTTAAAATACAGTGCCCTTTACTAATATTGGCACCCTTGATAAATATAAGCAAAGAAGGCTGTAAAACAATGGTCTTTCTTGTTTAATCTTTTGATAGTTTGTTAAAAAAATACACAAACGTACTCTGCTCTCATGGATATCAAACAATTGCAAACACAACACAGGTTTATAAAAAAAAAAAAAAAATCTTTGTTAAATTTATATGTGCCACAACTATTGGCACCCCTATGAATTCATATGAGAAAAATATATTTGAAGTATATTCCCATTGATATTTTACAATTTTTAGTACTTCTGGGTGACTAGGAACAGGAAATTGTTCCACCATGACTTCCTGTTTCACAGGGTTATAAATATGAGGTAACATAGGCCAAATTCCCTTAGTCTTTCGTCACAATGTAAGACCAATGAATATAGCTGTGATGTGCAGCAAAAGGTTGTTGAGCTTTACAAAATGGTAAGTGGCTATAAGAAAATGGCAAAAGCATTGAAAATGTTCATTTCCATCATCAGGGCAAAAATTAAGAAGTTCCAGTCAACTTGAAATGTTATGAATCAACCTGGAAGAGGACTTGTGTCTCAACGCACTGTGAAGAGAATGGTTCGAGTGGCAAAAATATCTCCAAGGATCATAGCTGGAGAATTGCAGAAGTTAGTTGCGTCTTGGGGTCAGAAAGTCTCCAAAACTACTATCCGATGTCATAACAAGTTGTTTGGAAGGGTTGAAGAAAAAAGCCTCTACTCTCATCAAAAAAAACTCAAGTGTATCCAGACACTACTGGAACTTCAAATGGGATCGGGTTCTATGGTCAGATGAAACCAAAAAAAGAGTTTTTTGGCAATAAACACCAAAAGGAGGGTTTGGCGCACACAGAGAGGTAGCCATATGTAAAAATACCTCATGCCCACAGTTAAATATGATGGTGGTTTTCTTTAATGTTTTGGGGCTGTTTTTCTGCCAAAGGACCTTGACATTTTGTTAGGATACATGGCATCATGGACTCTATCAAATATCAACAGGTATTAAATGAACACCTTACTGCCTCTGTCAGAAAGCTTAAACTGGGCCATGGTTGGATCTTCCAACAGGACAATGATCAAAAACATAAATAAAATAAACACAGAAATCGTTTACAGACCACAAAATCAAGGTCCTGCCATGGCCATCCCAGTCCCCTGACTTGAACCCCATAGAAAACATGTGGGGTGAACTGAAGAGGAGAGTCCACCAGCATCAACCTCGAAATTTAAAGGATCTGGAGAGATTGTTAAGGAGCAATGGTCTCAGATCCCTTGCCAGGTATTCTCCAACCTCATCAGGCATTATAGGAGAAGACTCAGATCTGTTATCTTGGCAAAGGGAGGTAGCACAAAGTATTGACTAAAAGGGTGCCAATAATTGTGCCACATATATATTTAACAAAGTTTTTTTTTGTGTACTTTTTGAACAAAAGATCAAAAGGTTAAACAATAAAGACAATTTTTCACAGCCTTCTTTGCGCATATTTACCAAGTGTGCCAATATTAGTAGAGGGCACTGTATATTTTAAATTGATGGGTCCTAATATTATATAAGTACTATTCCGATAAGTTGTTTTTTTTAATCATCATTGACATGAAAAACATTTTTTTCTCTCACTGTCAAATTTGCTTCATTCTCTTGATATTATTTGTTGAAGGAGCAACAATACACTACAGGGAGCTAAATGAGCACATCTGGTGAGCCAATGATAAGAGGGATATGTGTGCATCCACCAATAAACAACTAGGTCCCAGTATTGCATTGCTGCTTCTGAGCCTACCTAAAATATTAGTAGACATGTGCGTTTCGTTTAGTTCCCATTCAAAATTCGGACGAATTTGCCTAATTCGGAGATTCAAAGCGAATTTCCGGATTACCCTAGCAACAAAACTAAACTAATCCGAATGCATTTGTAACAAATAGCCATGGACTAATCACAATTCAGTATAAAAATTACATTTAGTGAGATTTAGAACAGTGAAATAATTCTGTTTGTATAACTTGGAACCATCTGAATCAACATAACACATACCGAACTTCCGAATTTACAAATCAAATCCGAAATGAATGCATCCAAATTTATTTGAATCCAAATGAATTTTAAACGAATACTTTCAAATGTATCCGAATCCGAATCGATCAAAAACAAAATTAAAAAAAATCTGAATCGGTCCGAAACAAATTTTTCCGCTGTGCACTTATCTAAATATTAGATAATAGAAGTAAATTGGAAAGTTGTTTATTTTGTAATTACGTGCTTTATCTGGATCACAAAAGTAAGGTTTTGAATTTCCTGTCCTTTTAAGTAGGGTTGCTACTTCATTTGTTCATGGTTTGGCTATTCATAGGCATATTTGTTTTGCGTGTTTCATTTTCTTGCCTATACCTATTTACTGTATGTTGGATTGCAACTGAAATTGCAGTGGTTTTGGTGATGTAAACTTCAATAAAAAAAAATATTTTTCATTTCTTTAAAAAACGTATTTTATATCAATAATTTCATACATCTGGGTGAAAGCAAACCTTCTATAAACAAGAGCACATTATATAGGTCATCTCTATTGGGTGCCCAATATCTAAGACTATTTTGATGCAGTTACCCTACAAAGAATACTCGACTGGCACATCTCTGCAGACACTAAAGCCTGGGTTGCCTTAGTCTCCCAAATCCAAACGCCCAATGTAGGAGCTCTATGATGGGTCTCAAATTAGTTGAGACCCCACAATGCTCTCAATTAGATATTCACAAACTTTTCTTTTCTATCTGGGACCAAATTAAACTCACACATAACAACATAACTACAGTTTTCTCCCCTATGTTCCCCATGCCCATAAACGTAGAGCAAGTAGGAGGACTAGATAATAGATATAGGAGGATGACGAAATGGGATCACACTACCCCCCTATATTATCTTCTGGAGTAAGGCAAACTAAAAACAAGAGAACAATTGAGCGACCTCAGTAGAGGGAAGTTCACTAATTGGCTAAGATACGCCTAAATATTGCGCTTAATCTCAACTAACCCTAATAAAGAGAACTTACTCAGACCTTAACCCCTATTTGAATTAATATGCCACAAAAGGACAGTAATCAGAAATTCCCTCTCAGTTTCCAGAAAGATGTTCATAGAACAGGGAAACTCGGCTCTATCAAACTACACAGATAGGGGGGGCCGGAGCTGACTGCTGAATTAGTTAAGCGCATCTTGAGGAGGCTCCTGATTCTAGCACAATTATTTGAGTTATTTGGTATGTTTTTGCACATATAGTATGCTCCTCTGGTAGCTATTATCCTCTACAGAACATTGGTGGATTCTGAGAGAACTCACCAGGACCGCAATACCTTCCTATGCTCTTCGATAAAACCATGAGGGAAAATACCTATGGAAGCAGACAGCATTATGTATGCCTCTACAGAGGCTAAGGATTTTTTTGGTTTAGGCTGCCGTGTATTACTTCCCACCCCCCCAGATCTCTGGGTTAATGAGCAGGGTTGAAAATCTGCTATAGAACTAACTACAGTATAACTTACCCAATCAGTTCAAACTAAGGAACCTATTATAAATTAACAGTTTCTTCACATAATGTTGACTGCATCCCGGATCGTTTTGGAAGAAGTGGAACGCATTCTAAACTACCATTATACACAGTTTTGCATGCAGTTGGAAGCAGAGTTTGGGACTATTTATAATGCTACAATCTTGCTCCACACTAATAGTCTAGAAGAAAGATCAGACCAATGCATAAGTTAGAAGCCGCTGAATCAGAGGTCAAAGCGCAAGACCACAAGAAAACCTTGGAAGCCAAGCATTGCCCCAGTTTGAAGCCGATAGCGGTGTAATAATTGCCACAGCCCAGCAAAGGCAGGTTGTTATGGAAATTTCACTGACCCCAGTAAACATGAATAGCTCCCATGGAGATACATGCAGGATTCCCCCGCAGCTAAATTTCATAATTGTTTAACCGAGTGGCTCTGAGAGGATTGATTATTATGGTGCTGTTCAGGGAATGCGGGTCTCTTTGCCAATTGTATCAGTGTATTAGATCTCTCAGTACAGAATGGTGTACCTTTTACGATGCTGCCCTTACACTCCAACGTGGTAGACTGGAGCCAGATCGGGAGGGACGGAGTTGGATGATCACTATGTATTTTCCTTAATTCATCTGTTTACTTTCCTCTTAACTTTCTACATGCCACCCATATTCACTAGGAAGACTGATCCCAGCACAATTAAAAGTGTGAAATGACAGTCTTACTACACATTCTCGAAGGGACTAACCTCTACAGAGTTATGTTTTATTGTTTAATTTCCCTCTTCTAACATGTAATGTATTTTCACTATATTATAGCAGTTCAATACGGTATATGGGAGTTTGAAATGTTTGAATTTTTTTGTGTATTATGTACAAACAATGACCTCCTTTTAATTTGGACCGGAACTGAAGTTCGCATATTATCTAAATTCCAATAATGTGGGGTTACAATTTACTCATCAATATGAGAAGTCAAAGATTCCCTATCTTGACATCACTTTCAGTGGTAATTCAGACACCACTAAGGTTAGCAGTTCCCTCTACAGAAAATCGATAACATCAAATACAATTGTGTATGCCAGAAGTTGCCACCCCAGGCACACAGGTTTTGGGGTGGCAAAGGGCCAGTTTATACGCATAAAACGCAATTGTACGGAGATGTCCGATTTTCTGTTAGAAAGTGAAAAGCTAAAACAATCACTCTTAAAAAGAGGCTACTCGTTAAAAATGTTAAATTGAGCATTGCTAGAGGTCTCTCGTATGGACAGAGCTTCTCTCATTGGCAATCATAGCTCTCGCCACAACACAAAATTTGATGTATGTAAACCTATTTTCATGACTACATTCAGCCCTCAATTTAAAGATATTTGTGGTATTATCACTAAACATTTGCCAATAGTTACGGCAGAGGATGACTTGAAGGACTATATTTCCGATGGATGCAACTTTGTGTTGAGGAGGGGTTCCATCATTGGAAACATAGTTAGGTTCAGTATACCGGTTGCTCAACCAGGGAAGTGAGGTCCCACATTAGGGAGCATTTAAAGGGACAGTCAACACCTGAATTTTTATTGTTTAAAAAGATAGATATCCCTTTTGTCATGGATACCAGGCTGCAAGGGTTAAACCCCTACCCCTATAACCTTCCCCTGTTGTTATCTAGTCTAGATGTGAAGTGTTTTTCTGTTAATTGTATGAGTCATCCATTTGTCCTTTTGCAAGTCAGGATGTGATTAGAATCTGTTTAACTAACCATTGTCTGATGTTTGTCTCATTGTATCATATTTTGTTTCTATTTGTGTAGTCACTAAATCCCCATGTGTTGGAAATGTATAAAAGCTATGTTTTCTGTGCAATAAATCAGTTCTTGTTTTCACCTGAATATGCTAGTCTGTCTAGTTATTTAGATGAGCTCCAGCAGAATCACTTTCTTGGGCTACATAGCCACTTGTTCCAGGCAGAGGAAGGACCCGGTCGATGGCGCTACCCAGTCAGGGTAGCGGGGTATCCGTCACATTGGTTGGCAGAGGTGGGATGCTTCCGTCTACCTGGAACGTCCAAAATACCAACTGAAGATCTTACCGGATGGAGCAGTACCATGGGCTCCGGAAGGAAGAATTGAGAACGTTGCTGCAGACTAGAGGGAAAGTCGCCGGCAACAAGACAAAGGCAGTGCTCGTAGCCGAACTGATGGAGGACGATCGGGCTAGCGAACAGGATGGTGGGTTGGACAGCGACCAAAGCAGAGGACAGTCCAGTACAGCCTACACTCCAGGGACTACGACATCCGACAAACAGCGGGAGGTACAGTGGCAACTGGCTCTCTATGGACCTAACCCCCCCGAGGAGATCATTACTCGGATAGTGACTGACGCCAACAAGATACACATGTTGGAGCTCATGCCGGATCCCCTGGACCCCCTTCCCGGCCCAAGAAACTACCTCACGGGGCTTTCTGAACCTTCCAGGATGATGGGAGCGAGGATATCGACCGCTACCTACAGCTGTTCGAGACCCAGTGCCAGATGCATGGGGTCACTAATGCCGATAGGGTTACTATCTTAATTGGGAAACTATCCGGTAGGGCCCTGGAGGCTTTCCACACTGTCCCCTCCGAAGATCAAGGCAACTATGACCGGGTGAAGGAGCGCATCCTTGCTCGGTATGGACTCACCCCGGAGGCTCACCGGCTAAAATTCAGGGGACTACAAAGACAAGAGGAGCAGCCGTATAACGAGTTTGCCCACCACTTAGCTAGATCCTTGAACTCCTGGGTTACTGGGTGCCACATCACCACCCTAGACGAAGCTGTTCAACTCATCCTCCTGGAGCAGTTCTACAACCGCACCCCAGCAGAGATAAGGGACTGGGTAAAAGACAAGGGACCCATAACAGCTGACCAAGCCGCCACCCTGGCCGATCAGCATGTGGATGCCCGTTGCCAGGCAGCCACCGACCCCCTGGCCAGCAACTCGCTCCCCTCCACCCCCAGCTCGACTCCCAACGGTCTTTCGGCAGCCACAAACCCGGCCGCCCCCTGTTTACCCGGCCAGAAGCAGCAATCCCCGGTGGTGTTATGGGGGTGGACACCCCGGACATGTTATACGGAACTGCCGAGCCAGACAACGAAACCCCCAGCCCAGCCACCAAGGAACCCTGCCTCAACCTCGTGGTGGTCTCCTCAAACCTGCACCTATCAGGCTGCTGCCCATTGTACACATACAGTGAGCTCTGACCCCTATTCTGAGTGGACAGGAGAAGTGGGTGTCTTGCACCATGTCAGCTCAATGGACCAAGACAACCGACAACAACACCGGCAAGTTGTCTGGGTTAACGGGCAGGCGGCTCAAGGAATGAGAGATACGGGGGCCACCATCTCTTTGATTCAGCCTCACCTTGTTCCCCCCTCTGGCTGCACTGGACGGACCCTCGCTGTAGGGGTAGCGGGAGGTGCTGTTCTGAGGGTTCCTACTGCCTGGATCCATTTGGACTGGAAAACCGACGCCTGCAATGTAGAAGTGGGGGTTATGCAAAACATCCCTGCCAAGGTCCTGTTGGGAAACGACCTCGGCCACCTTGTCTCTGCCTTTTTGGGGAATACCTCTCCAGACACCTGCCCTGTGACTACCCACCAGCAGGCCAGATGCCAAGCCACCTCACCAACTCCGGGGACCCAGGTAAGACCTACTGCCCCGACTCCTACCTTACCCCGACTAACCATCCCCACTAAACCCGAACTTGCCGACACCCCCTCCTGGGCCACCCCTTCCGACTTCGCCAAAGAGACCTTGAGCAACCCGACCCTAGCCCCTTACCGAGAACGAGTAGATGCTGACGCCCAGGGCCCCGGAGACGAACGGTTCCAGTGGGAGGGTGAGCTCCTGTACCGGATCTCCAAGAGGAGAAACGGTCCAGTGCCCAAACGCCAGCTGGTCGTACTGAAGAAGTTTCGGTTCAACCTGCTGAAAATAGGGCATGACATTCCCTTAGCCGGCGACTTAGGAAAACAAAGGACCCACCACCGCTTGACTCAGACCTTCTTCTGGCCAGGCATTACAGCCGGTATTAAGGAATACTGTAAATCCTGTGAGGTTTGCCAGAAGGTAGGAAAGACGGAGATCATACGAAAGCCCCCCTCCATCCCCTGCCCATTATTGATTAACCCTTTAGCCGTGTAGCAGTAGACATCGTGGGGCCATTAGCTCGGCCCAGCCCATCAGGGAAGAAATACATCCTTACGGTGGTAGACTACGCCACCCGATACCCAGAGGCAATCCCCTTGGCCAATATCCAGGCGGAGACCATAGCAGATGCGATGCTCTGGATATTCACCAGGGTAGGCCTCCCTCGGGAAGTGGTTTCCGATCAGGGAACACAGTTCACTGCGGAAATCACTCAACAACTCTGGAAGTTGTGCGGGATTAAACCCCTGCACAGCGCCCCTTACCATCCCCAGACAAATGGGCTGTGTGAGAGGTTTAACGGGACCCTAAAGCAACTGCTTCGGATGTTCTCGGCCACTCACAGGGACTGGGAAAAGTTCCTGCCGCATCTCCTCTTTGCATATCGAGAGGTGCCTCAGGGATCCACAGGTTTTTCCCCCTTTGAACTACTGTATGGTCGAAAGTTTAGGGGCCCACTAGATTTGGTATGAGGCCACAGGGGGAGAAGAAGACTCTGTCGTGGGGTATGTACTCCAGCTCAGGGACCGGCTGCAGGATCTGGCAGCCCAGGTCCGTGAGAACCTTCAGGCCTCTCAGCACAAACAGAAGCGATGGTACAATCGCAATGCCCGTACCTGAACCCTGATAGTGGGACAGAAGGTCCTCGCCCTGAAGCCTGTCAAAACAGACAAGCTACAGGCTTCTTGGCAAGGACCCTACCGGGTTGTGGAACAACACCACATACCTGGTAGCAAAGTGTTCAGATGAAAGAATCTGTCGGACCTTTCATGTGAACATGTTGAAGGCATACATAGAAAGACCCAGAGATGTGGCCGCTATCTGTGCACCTGCAGTGGAGGACTCTGAACGTCTTCCAATGCCAGAGCTGCCCGAACCTACTGACACCCCCCAGGGGGTGGATGACATATCCCTAGACAACAGGTTAGAGCCCGGACAGAAAAGGCAGGTCCGGCGACTTCTAGAACAGAGAAGTGACATGTTCTCTACTTTCCCGGGGTTTACCACCACAGCCATCCACCGGGTGGAGACCCCAGGACAGACCCCCTGCGACAGGCTGCCTACAGAGTCTCCAATCAGAATGGAGCCGTTTTTAATGGAACAAGATCTAGTAGCCACTTCCCTTAGCTGCAGAAAAATGTACCCATTGTTGAAGAAGCAGCAGTGAACTACTGGGAGCTAGCACAGCACATACAGTGAGCCAATGACAAGAGGCATCCCTGTGCAGCCACCAATCAGAAGTTAGCTCCCAATTCTGCTCCTAAGCCTACCTAGCACTACAGCACTGCCTGAGAGGTGAGCTGCCACACCTATATGAATCTGCAGCCTGCTCCTACCAGCACATTGGTGTGCTTCTGAAGTGTGTGAGTACCCTTTTGGCTCTACTATTATTACTGGCTTTTACATCTGATGATACCACACATGAAGCGCCCCTCTATTTCTTTCTATTTTCCATAGCTATACCCGGACCAGTCGGTGAGGAGGAGGCAGCCATCGCAGGACATTCTGCTTGATTTTGAAAAGAACTTTTGTTCTCTATTTTGCAAATTTTCTCTCATTTGGAGAGGATTTGAGTCATTTTAGACATAATACACATTTCCTAATTCAATTGTATTTTTATAGATTTTATAGGTTTACAATTGTACCTCTATTACCCCTAGCGCCCCCTTATTTGCTGTAAGGCTATATATATACTTCTATTATCTAGTTTGCTTCATTCTTTTGATATCCTTTGCTGATCCCATGGTGACGGTCTGGACAAACCCTGCTTGGTACGTTGTATATGGAAGACCCGTGCTGCTTAAAGGACCAGTCAACACAGTAGATTTGCATAATCAACAAATACAAGATAACAAGACAATGCAATAGCACTTAGTCTGAACTTCAAATGAATAGTAGATTTTTTTCTGACAATTTTAAAAGTTATGTCTATTTCCCCTACCCCTGTACCATGTGACAGTCATCAGCCAATCACAAATGCATACACGTACCATGTGACAGCCATCAGCCAATCACAAATGCATATACGCTTATTCTTGCACATGCTCAGTAGGAGCTGGTGACTCAAAAAGTTTAAATATAAAAAGAATGTGCACTTTTTTTAATGGAAGTTAATTGGAAAGTTGTTTAAAATTGCCTTCTCTATCTGAATAATGAAAGTTTAATTTTGATTTGAGTGTCCCTTTAAAAACCTGGGAACTAAACTTATGATGGAAGCTACAAGGAACTATCTAGCCTGGTGATCAGGAGTAGACTGACAATTATCTTTGACACCTCATATCTCTGTCTTGTTGAACTTTTTTGACTGAATCCTTTCAGAGTACATTACGGATGCATTTAATTTGTTATAGTTGGATTAAGTTTAATACTTGATGGCGGAGCCAGCAACCTATCATGGCAGACGCATTCTTGTGAGCTCCGTTTAGGCCTCCGTTTAGGTCTGTATAGAAAGTCTGGTTATGTGAGCTATACCATACCAATTATGGATATGTTTTACATGGGAGGATGCTCCTGCCTCTTGGGAAGAATTTGTATCTAAATCTGAAGAGGTTTCTTACCCTTAGCAATCAACACAGCTGTCTGCACCATGGAGGCCTACTCTGCCTATCGGGCCCAGCTTGTTTGTCCTACTGGAAGTAGGGAGGATACCGAGAGAGCAAGCTATTTTGCCAGAGCTGTGGATTCGGTCGCTATATGGGAGGAGGAAGTTAAACGACTGCTGGACCTTCGCTTTCAAGCCCTAGAGCAGAGCCTTATAACTTGGCTAGCAGGCGTGCTGCAGACCGCCGAGCTAGATGCCACGCAGCGGTCTATGGAGGCAGATTCCGCTGAGCCCATACGTGATGATCTGTGGGGACCGACAGGCGATATGGTAGTTGAGTGCCCTATTGTGCAATTTTTCTATCTACCGAGTGTCGGATCTAGCAGGGGGCAATTTGATTCATCAAAACACTGCTTTGATTCGATCCCATTGCCAGGTATGATGCAGTGCAAGAGATAGGTGGCCATTTTCCCCAATAAATACGATATGGAGCTACCTGTTAGGCTGGCCAGTATCTCACTGAACCGGAGGAGAGGCATTGGCTAATTTGACCATCGATGCAGTGTCCCCAGCAAAAGAAACACCTCTGGTCACAGAAAATGATAGGACAATTTGAGGGATACTCAAAAGCGCCATATAATGCAGGACCTTTGTCCTATGTATTAAGACTACCTAATGTTGCTATTCTTATCATTCAGTGCTCTCTAACATAAATAACCCCCTTCACTATGCTGGGACATTGCTGACATTCTCTTTTACTATCGTGATTCGCAAAGACTAATTGTTCTGCAATATAGTTTAAAGTGGTGCAAAGATGTAATATGTTCCCTGTGCTTATTTTATGTCATGACTTCTTGTTTAAAAGTGTTCCAGTGTTGTTTGAATTTGCAGTAGCTGTTGCTATATGTTTTGCTCAGAATAATTTCGCAGTCACCCCATATGATTACATAAGTGCTCCATATCTTTCTAAGCTCTATAGGGGTGTACCGCTGTCACTAGGAGCATCAGTTTTAATCTGGTACCTACTCTCTATAATATGCTGCGAACAGAAACATTCCTATATCCCTTGCTATGTTCATGTGTTGGTCAATTCTGTATATAATGGTTCTACTAGTTGGATTTTATGTGTAATCCCCACAATAGAAAAGAACTTCCTTTATGTAGATTATGAAGGGTTCACAATATGTTTTTGATTTGTTGTCTTATGTTATATTATATGGCTTTTGCAGGCTAGCAGCTACATGTACTACTTTGCAATCATAGATAATTCCAAGATCAGATCTTTAAAAAAAAAACAAAAAAAAAACTTGTTGTGGACATGGAGCACGCTAGTTGTAGGATCTATCTAGAGCTGGTTTTAACAGATTTTCCTGCCGATGGGCATAGGGCCCGTGCCTGGAGGCGGGACCGCACAAGCTAACTCTGAAGGTCCAGTTATTTTCTATGTTGGAAGCTTCATGTGTCCCTATATATCCTTATTAATTATTACTGCAAAAGTCCAACCTTATCAAGAGCTTAGAGAAGTTTTCTGTGCAGATATCACTTTTGCTTCTTTAAAAGAAAAAAGACTCAGTCATTACCTGGTTTATAGAATAAGAATGAGATCAGGTGTCCAAAATTAGATTAGACATACTGTACGGTTTATACTGCTGAGTTTAATCACTACCTCTAAGTATAGGAGCTCCGCAGATCTCCTCCCCCCTTCACCCATTCAACCATTCATTCAACATTCATTATACCAGTTCTCTGAAGAATCTTCCACTTATTCACTCATTTACCCACTTAACGTGCTTCCCCCCCCCACTCATTTATCTACTCATTCATTTACCCCTTCCCTCATTCATTTATTCACTCATTTCCCCATCATTCATTTGATCATTTATGCAATACACTCATATTCCACTCCTCCTTGAGCTATCAGAGCTGAGATACTTAGCCTATGTCACACTTGTACATTTAGATTTTGGGACTCTAGCATATTGAATTTGGCACTACCCTAGCATGCATTAGTTTCTTGTTATGCACTTATTAGCAACCCAAATATGCCTAGTCACACATAGATGATGATAGTGCCCAATGCTACTACGGCTTATCTCCTCCTATCCCTCCTACATTTATTTCTTTAAGTAACTCCTCCCTGACACATAATGAACCTTTTGGCTCCCAGGTTACATATCTTCGTATAATCGTTCACTTTACCACCTCCCTCCCCCCCTTATTGTATAGTATTCTCGTTCTTTGTGATTAGACCAGATACTTAATTTGCGGTTCCCTTGTGAATAACCGCAATTACCAATATTATATAATAACTATGTTCTCTATATATAATGTAAGTTCTCTTATGTATGTAATGTATATGCTGAGTATCTCTGTTTCTCATCATAAGCTTGATGTTAATATACATTTTGATAAGTGCGTATGCACCATGTTTTACTGTCTATTACTTATTAATGAAACGTTATAATACCTAAAAGTAAAAAATGTATGAGGTTTTCTTAGTCTTGGGACTCTACGCATGACATACTATCGTCTACTCTTATCCTGTCATTAGAAACTACTGCATATTATACTATTATTGACTTGATATTGATAGCTACTGAGCTCTTACTGTATGATGATGTTTCTCGTTGTTACATAGCAGTTTCACCTATATTTGTATTTGTATGTCATTTTATCATAAACCTCAATAAAAACTATAAAAAAAAAAAAAAAAAAAAAAAAAGTTTAATACTTGATGATATGTCATGCCTTTACTCTTTTGTTAAGGTCACTGACTTTATATCTTTATTCAGTGGTGTATGACTCAATTTAATAATGCTTATCTTACCATAGTCTCATGCCTTTAATATAGCTGATTTTATTGGGACACTAGACCTAATGCATCTCACTATGTGTATATATATATATATATATATATATATATATATATATATATATATACACACACACACATATATATATATATATATATATATATATATATATATATATATATATATATATATATATATATATATATATATATATATATATATATATATATATATATATATATATATATATAGGTCCACATGATAGTGCTTATTTAAAGCCCCTGCCCTTTCTATGTACCATTAACCTAGTATATATTTAATAAGCCCCCAAAAGCTCTCAGGGTTACTTGAAGGTGTTTGGAGACCTTTAATATAGAAGCCCAACTGTGCTATATCCCTATTGCCTATGACATTTACAACTCAATTATCTCTCTCCCCAGCTTCCTAATAACATGAGGCTAACTTCCCTAATTCTGTTGGGACATAGTCTTAAGTGGAAATCGACTATCAATTAAGCTATTGGGCAGAAATTTCCCCTAATCTTCAGGTTTTGCCTCTAGTGGCCGAAGAGGCGAGACTATATGATATGATTATACTAACCTAATAGATTGCCCCAACTTACTCTAAGCTAACTGCATAGGTGAGGGAGTTTCCTCCCCTTGCAGCCACTAAAGTTATAGATACTTGAGGACAGATATTAATGTTAAATTATATAGAGATAATATGTCTGAGACAGGGTATATACTATGAGACACTTTACGCTACAGAAAAATCTCAGACACAAGATACTCTTGGGCGTATATACTATTCTTATATACATACTTTGGCGTGTTCATTATATCTTTGCATAGGGCTTGGTTCGATTCTATATAAAATATTCTCTTTATGGCCTATCATCTATGAACCACATGCTATAACATGCTGGCTAAAATTATTTGAAATTATTTGGATGTATATGCTTATCATTGGTTATGTTGCTGTTAGTGTGGGCTCAAATAGATCCCAGTATGTGTTTTGTTATGTTATATCAGTTTGGGTCAATACTGTTCCTGTTTAAGAGTTTACTATCTATGTTATATAAATAAATAAAAGGAGCAAAAAGAGTGGTCTCCTTTTGCTTGAGACTACCTCCTGTAGACTTGTAATTTTTATATTACTAGGAGGTCCATGAGTGGCCTCATATATCAGCTAGGAGGTATACAGATCTAATAGGCAAGCAATATACATTCCTATATTTTTTATAATATGTCAGACAAATTGTAATGTATATTCTCTTTTCCTATTGTTTATATGCCATGTAACAATGTTTCTATGTATTTCCTAATGGCATAGAATTCCTTGAACTGAACCTCAATAAAAATGATAAAAAAAATAATATATATATATATATATATATATATATATATATATATATATATATATGTATGTATATGTGTGTGAAAAAGGGATTTAAAGTGAAGGTAAAGTTTTCAGGGTTGGAACACATCAAAGCATTTGTTAATCCTTATATAAGTGAATCGCTAACTTGTTTTCTCTATATAATTTATATTTTGCAAAATATAAAGATTTATCATTCCCTACCGTTTCCATGATTGACTCCTCCCAAACCCTATTTCCTGCTTTTCTGATCTTTGACGTATAGAGCGGTCCCACCCGCTCTATACATCTCTCTAAAGCGCGTTCACGACATCCCTCTCCACCGCGCATGCGCTAACCGGCAACCCCTTCTGAATTGCACATGCGTTAAATTAATGAAAACAAACAGTTGAAACCAGCTCCACTAGCCCTGTGCCCCCTTACCACACTTCCGACACAAACAGCGATATCTGTTTACTTCATGTGTCCGTGGTATCTCTACGAGGCTGGTGTCCCTGTGGAGCTAGAAACTCTACTCCTCCTCTTTTCAGGGGTGTGTGTCTGTCTTGTCCAATCACATTGCAGGATACCGGTTTCATAGGGCGGCTCAGCTGATTCCAGTCAGGTACACAAAGAAAATATTCGCCAGATAAAGGATATATTAAAACTCACTTTTTATTAGCATCTTTAAAATTGCACAGTCTTTGTAGTACTGCAACAGAGTAAAGAAATGACACAAGCACACTGGCGTAGCACAGAACAACTTAAGTGTTTCGGCTTAAACAGCCGTAGTCATAGCCTGATTTCTTTACTCTGTTGCAGTACTCCAAAGACTGTGTAATTTTAAAGATGCTAATAAAGACTGAGTTTTATCTGGCGAACATTTTCTTTGTCTACCTGCTTGGAATCAGATGAGCCGCCAGATGAAACCGGTAAAAGTAATTTCCTCACCGCATGTAGCTGTCCGTATTGTCTGTAGGAACTAAGCCTAGTTCTTATTATTTTTCAAGATAAAATTACGCATGCGCGAATCTGGAGCGCACGTGGAGTCAGATGAGGAAAGAAAAAATATAGCGCATGCGCATATTGTAAAGGAGGCTAATGACGTTGATTGACGGCCGCCTAACGGCCAGATTTTCAATAGGCTAACATAAAAACGTGATTCATACAGGAAAAAAAAAAAAAATCGGGTTGAATTTGCAGACCATCAAACAGTGAGTAAAAAAGGACATAACTTTATTTACACTCATAATTACAAAAAATGATGAATTAAACTCATATTCATTTTGAGGAAAGTATATTATTCCGGATAGAGATGAAGGTAACTTTACCTTCACTTTAAGTACAATATTTTAGTAAGTAAGTTCACCCACCCACACCAAGGCAAATAATAATATGTGATGGATTTAAAACCATATACCTTGGTTGTGGGGTGGGCTAGGTAAAAACTTCATCTGATTAACCCTTTCAAGGACATACAAGGGGATGGCTGTTTGGTAATACTGGCTTCATATTGCAAAGCCAAAATAAAGAAAAATGTATGTTCACAATCCAAATTATAATAGCAGGGCACTGCTTCTATTCGGACACTAGAGGGCACTGCTATATAACTTGAACATAATTCTAATACTGTTTATTTTTACCGTGCAATCACAACGCTGCTAACTAAATATGTGCATTTTGGATTCAGGACAATTAAAAAAAATAAAAAAAAATTGTATCAGTTGGAAAATTATTAAAGAGCAGTTCATTTAAAGAGACAGTAAAGTCAAAATTAAACTTTCATGATTCAGATAGAGCATGTCATTTCAAACAACATTTCAATTTTCTTCTACTATTCTACTCTGATTTGTTCTCTTGGTATCCTTTGTTAAAAAAACATACATAGTTAGGATCAGTAGCAGCAATAGCTAGGTGCTGACTGGTGGCTGCATGTACTGTATATGCCTCCAGTCACTGGCTCACCCACTGGGACCTATGTGCTAAGGGCCGTGTGGACAAGGTTTTCAACTTTTCCACACAGTTTTGCATCAACCGGTAGGGAACTCTATACGTCAGCTGCATTGATGTATCATTACACAGTTGCTTCTCTCAGATGACCAATCACATAAGAGAAGGGCGTTTAGTGGAACAAAAATGAAATTATGATGATCATTTACCACTCAGACCAGAATAACTGCCACTTTCCTGTGAGAATCTGACAAATACATTTCTTTTTTTAAGACACGATGAGTCCACGGATCATCTTAATTACTAATGGGATATTCACCTCCTAGTCAGCAGGAGGAGGCAAAGAGCACCACAGCAGAGCTGTTAAATAGCTCCTCCCTTCCCTCCCACTCCAGTGATTCTCTTTGCTTACGTTAATGCTAGGAAGAGGTAAAGTGAGGTATTAGTATAGATTCTTCAATCAAGAGTTTATTTTTAAAGTAGTTCCAGAGTGTGCTGCTTTGTTCTAAGGTGTAGCCGTAGTCCATATCAGTCTCTACAGTAGAGCTTTTGGTGGCTTTAGAGCAATGGGAACTTGTGGGACATAATTCTCACTGCGCCTCCCATACATTTATGCTGCCCTAACCATTATGGCCTAAGCAAGATTACTCGGGCTTTATCTTTCTCCACAGGGCTATGGGAGGGAGAGGACCTCCTAAACCTGCTGAGCTGCCCTGCTGTCGGGCAGAATACAAAGGTAAGTGCTGACTTTTTTATTCTGGGTCTGAAGCAACAAAGAGGATTCAGGACAGAGGAAGTATAGTACTATATACACATATATATATATATATATATATATATATATATATATATATATATATATATATATATATACAGGGAGTGCAGAATTATTAGGCAAGTTGTATTTTTGAGGATTAATTTTATTATTGAACAACAACCATGTTCTCAATGAACCCAAAAAACTCATTAATATCAAAGCTGAATAGTTTTGGAAGTAGTTTTTAGTTTGTTTTTAGTTATAGCTATTTTAGGGGGATATCTGTGTGTGCAGGTGACTATTACTGTGAATAATTATTAGGCAACTTAACAAAAAACAAATATATACCCATTTCAATTATTTATTTTTACCAGTGAAACCAATATAACATCTCAACATTCACAAATATACATTTCTGACATTCAAAAACAAAACAAAAACAAATCAGTGACCAATATAGCCACCTTTCTTTGCAAGGACACTCAAAAGCCTGCCATCCATGGATTCTGTCAGTGTTTTGGTCTGTTCACCATCAACATTGCGTGCAGCAGCAACCACAGCCTCTCAGACACTGTTCAGAGAGGTGTACTGTTTTCCCTCCTTGTAAATCTCACATTTGATGATGGACCACAGGTTCTCAATGGGGTTCAGATCAGGTGAACAAGGAGGCCATGTCATTAGATTTTCTTCTTTTATACCCTTTCTTGCCAGCCACGCTGTGGAGTACTTGGACGCGTGTGATGGAGCATTGTCCTGCATGAAAATCATGTTTTTCTTGAAGGATGCAGACTTCTTCCTGTACCACTGCTTGAAGAAGGTGTCTTCCAGAAACTGGCAGTAGGACTGGGAGTTGAGCTTGACTCCATCCTCAACCCGAAAAGGCCCCACAAGCTCATCTTTGATGATACCAGCCCAAACCAGTACTCCACCTCCACCTTGCTGGCGTCTGAGTCGGACTGGAGCTCTCTGCCCTTTACCAATCCAGCCACGGGCCCATCCATCTGGCCCATCAAGACTTACTCTCATTTCATCAGTCCATAAAACCTTAGAAAAATCAGTCTTGAGATATTTCTTGGCCCAGTCTTGACGTTTCAGCTTGTGTGTCTTGTTCAGTGGTGGTCGTCTTTCAGCCTTTCTTACCTTGGCCATGTCTCTGAGTATTGCACACCTTGTACTTTTGGGCACTCCAGTGATGTTGCAGCTCTGAAATATGGCCAAACTGGTGGCAAGTGGCATCTTGGCAGCTGCACGCTTGACTTTTCTCAGTTCATGGGCAGTTATTTTGCGCCTTGGTTTTTCCACACGCTTCTTGCAACCCTGTTAACTATTTTGAATGAAACGCTTGATTGTTCGATGATCACGCTTCAGAAGCTTTGCAATTTTAAGAGTGCTGCATCCCTCTGCAAGATATCTCACTATTTTTGACTTTTCTGAGCCTGTCAAGTCCTTCTTTTGACCCATTTTGCCAAAGGAAAGGAAGTTGCCTAATAATTATGCACACCTGATATAGGGTGTCGATGTCATTAGACCACACCCCTTCTCATTACAGAGATGCACATCACCTAATATGCTTAATTGGTAGTAGGCTTTCGAGCCTATACAGCTTGGAGTAAAACAACATGCATAAAGAGGATGATGTGGTCAAAAGTCCTGGTGAGTGCACTCTTCATTACTTTCTATTTACCTATCTGCTGCACCCTGGGCATGTGATTTGGATTTCTGGAGTGCTTGTCTACTTTGAACTTTATATATATATATAGGAGGATTCTGTGACAGCATGATAATGGCAGGCACTGGGGCTCAGGAGTGTGACTTTCTGGGGGCACTTGCACTGAACTGGATTCAATAGGGCTCAGGAAATATGCCCATTAGACAGAGAGGGCTAATCTGAATGATGTACACTTTTATTATGTAATGCTCCCTTATACCTTTCATTTGGTATTACAATTTGCCAAAGAAGGGGTCAGTTAGCTCCCGGTAGTCTGTATCTAAGATAAATATGGCGACCGGGAGAGCGTGTATATTACGCCCACGAAGGGCGGGGTTATGTTTGGCGCCATTTTTCTCAGCGGCGCAATTGCAATATCTATATGCTTAGATGTGTGTTATCACGCCCACGAGGGGCGGAGCTTGGGGGCGACTTAGGCTGCACTCGCTTTATCGGAAGGTAGATCGGTTTTCATTTGCTAACACAGTACTCTTCACCTCTGTGAGTCCGGATAGCGCTACAACTGCGCTCCGTATCTGTTTTGGCATAGAGTTCTAAGGGTGAACGAGCATTAGGGCACCTCAGCAAGATTTCTCTGAGGTTAAGTCAGTGCTCAATATTTGTGTGCTAACATATTTTTTTCTGCACAAAGAGAAAAAAAAGTTTAAGTTTTAAAATTTAAAGTGATAGTATTGTATTTTGGCTGTTAATCTTTATTAAAATATTTTCAGCTGTTTATTTGTTTATTCCATCCTTTGTGTTTTAGGATGAAACGAGCACAAAAAAAATGAGTTACTTTTGGAATTAAAGAGACAGTAAAGTTTTTTATGCGTCAAATTTTAATAAAAAATTTCTCTCTTTTTTTTTAACCTTCTCCTTATAAGGATTTTTGCTGTTTGGGAGTCTCTTGACTACGGTCAATTTATGCCACAATTTTCTCCTATAGTGTCCCACAAATTATTATGGCCCACATGCAGTGCTCTGCGCATCCTCTAATACTCCACTTGGAGTTACTTTGCATTTCATACATTATAGGTTTTCCCACAAGGTAGAAAACATTATTTGAGGATTTAATTTCAATCAACGGTGATGAGATTGATAAATTGAGCAGCGTTTTGAGACCCTTTTGGGTGATTAGCAGCACTTTACAAGTACACATTACATACATACATATTTGTAATTACTGATTAATTATGAGGATGATTGATTCAGTAGTTACTATCACCGAATGCCTCTTCATTGCTACCTGAAAGGAAGATACTATGGGATTATCTGGGAGAGATTTCTCAGAATCAGATGGTATATTATCTTTATTTGATCCTGAGGTTGTTTCCTTTCAGTTTTTTAGCGTGAACACCTCAATTTGTTTCCTTAGGAGGTTTTGGCTACCTTGGGCGACTCCGACACTACCATTGTAGTCTATCCTAGTGCGTCCATCAAGCTATAAGGAACCAGTGATGTAGTTCAGTTGGTAACTGCCCTGACTATAAAAAGCTTGTTCTAAGATCCAAGGGTCACAGGTTCATATCCGGCAGGGTTGATGCAGCCCTTTGGCCTTTGAGGTCAATTAACTGTGTTCCATTTATTTGGACAGCATTCACTATATTTAAAAACATGTTTCCCATAGCTGACTCAGCTATGGAGGCTGGGCACACATACCCTAGGGTGGAAGTAGTAGTTGCCCGCTTAGCTAAGAGAACTATTATACCCTTAGAGGATAGTTGGGTTCTCAAAGGTCCTATGGACAAAGATTAGAAGGGGGATGTATACCAGGACTTACAATGGCATCCAGCTGTGTACCTTGCTACCGTCACTAGTGCAACGGCATATTGTTTTGATGCATTGTCTGATGCTAATAAATCAGAAACTCCCCTGGATAAAATCCAGAATAGGACTAAAGCTTTTGAAGTTGGCTAATTCCTTTATTTCAGATTCTTCCCATCAAGTTATCAAACTGGGAGCATCTAGCTCACAGAGGCATTATTGTTTGGAGCCTTGTTCTATGGATGTGTGCTCTAAGTCTAACCTTTAAGTGATTTCTTACCGGGGGGGGGGGGGGGGCCTTGTTGGGACCTGGCTTGACGGAAATATTCTCTTTTGAAGTTTAAAGAATTTAAAAAACAACAAAAAAAAACCAAATAGCCTGCTGTTGAATCAAACACAGCATGAAGGTCATGCCACCGATCCGGGATCGGATCTTGTAGGGGGCAGACTTTCCTTCTTCGCTTGGGCTTGGGTTCAAGATGTTCAGGATTCCTGGGCAATAGATAAGAGTACCCCAGGGATACAAGTTAGAGGTCAAAGGTTTTCCTCCCAGAGGCAGGTTTCTGCTTTCAAGATTATCTGAAGATCAGACAACAAGGAGAGGCATTCTTACACTGCGTAGGAGACCTCTCAGACCTGGGCGTGATTGTTCCAGTTCCAATACAGGTACAGGGTCTGGGTTTTTTATCCCTATCGGTTTGTGGTTCACAAAAAAGAGGGAATTTTCAGACCACTTTTTAGATCTCAAGAGTCTAAACAAATTTCTTGGTGTACCGTTCTTCCAGATGGAAACTATTTGTTCCATTCTGCTCCTGATCCAAGAGGGTCTATTTATGACACCAATGGATTTTAAGGACGCGTACCTTCATGTGTCATTCACAAGAATCGCCTCAAGTTATTAGGTTTGTCTTTCTGGACAAACGCTTGCAGTTCGTGGCTCTTCCTTTCGGTCTTGCCACAGCTCTCACCAAAGACTTTGGAATCTCATTTGAGCCCATGCTTTCCTTAGAGATTACGTTGTTATCTTGGAAAGTCTTATTTTTTTTGCTATTTTGTCTGCTTGGAGAGTGTCAGAGCTCTCGGCATTACAGTATGAGTCTCCTTATCTTATTTTCCATTCAGATAAGGTAGTTCTACATACTAAATTAGGATTTCTTCTCAGGGTTTTTTCTGATCGGAACATTATTCAGGAGATTGTTGTTCTTTCTTTGTGGCCTAATCCTCCTTCTCAGAAGGACCGACTTTTGCACAATTTGGACGTGGTCCGTGCTTTAAAGTTTTATCTGCAGACGACTGAGGTTTTTCGTCAGTCTTCTTTTTTGTTTGTGTTTTTTCTCTGGAAATCGAAAGGGACAGAGAGCTACGGCTACTTCTCTTTCTTTTTGGGCTGAAGAGTATCATTCGTTTTACATATGAGACTGCTGTCAGCAGCCTCTCGAGAGAGTTACAGCTCATTCCACAAGGGCTGTTGCTTCCTCATGCACATTCAAAAATGAAGCTTCTGTTGAACAGATTTGCAAGACTGCAACTTTGTTCTCTCTTCACTCCTTTTTCAAAGTTCTACAAATTTTGACACTTTTGCCTCGGCTGAGGCCGTTTTTTTGGGAGATAGGTTTTTCAAGCAGTGGTGCCTTCCATTTAGGTTTCCTGTCTTGTCCCTCCCGTATCATCTGTGTACTCTAGCTTGGGTATTGAATCCCATTAGTAATTAAGATGACCTGTGGACTCATCGTGTCTTAAAAAAAAAGAAAAGAAAATTTATGCTTACCTGATAAATTTATTTATTTTTTGACACGATGAGTCCACGGCCCGCCCTGATCTTTTAGACAGGTTGTGTTTTTTTTCTAAACTTCAGACACCTCTGCACCTTGGCTTTTCCTTTCTCTTTCTAACTTCGGTTGAATGACTGGAGAGGGAGGGAAGGGAGGAGCTATTTAACAGCTCTGCTGTGGTGCTCTTTGCCTCCTCCTGCTGACCAGGAGGTGAATATCCCATTAGTAATTAAGATGATCTATGGACTCATCGTGTAAAAAAATAAATACATTTATCAGGTAAGCATAAGTTTTCTTTTTTCTGCAAACACCTTACCTAAGCTTATTAAGGTCACTGACATTGTTACTCCTCTCTCTTGTAAGAGCTCCTGTAATTAGCCTGTCATTAAAAGTTTTGTAATATTTCAGGTCAGGATCATGCAAGTACATGACAAGGTTCACAGTCTGCACCATGAAAGCTGTAGGATATAGCTCTTGCAATCTTATTCTGTGGAACTTTAATGTCATTGTCATTATTATTCACCTTTACCAAATTATACAATGAAGACTTTTGTTTTATCCTGGTAAGCTAGTGTGCCACCTCTAGTTCAGGCCAAACTCAAACACTCTTGCAACCGAGCACAGCATATATAAAATACTGAAAATGGCACACAGTTTAAAACCTAAAACATCATAAATATTGCAACTATTTTAATATTTATATATGCCATGCTAAACGTTCACACTAGACTGAGGGTGTAATCAGTCATGATATATATATATATATATATATATTTCAAATCCAATGAGCATGTAAGAATCCACTCTTTTCTAATACAAAAATAAAATGGTTTATGGAAAGTAGAATGGTCACTGTCTACAGCAAACTTTTTATTAATGATTATGATAGAATTAAATATATATGGGTATTAGGCTGCCAGGTGTTGTGAGTTAAAACCATTTAGTTAATAGAAAAAAATGTCTGGAATTCACAGTTATTATTATGATATTTTAATTATAAAGCGCCAACATGTTCTGTAGCACTGTCCATGGGTACAATCGTTTTAAGTAAAACAATGATACAATACTTGTAAGAGAAAAGACAAAATTTGACAAATAAATACATGAGGAATTTAGAGCCCTATTCCCGTGGGAATTTACAATCTAGAACGGTAGGAGGGTGAGAAATAGGAGGTGAGGACTGCAAGGGTCAGAATGATGTTAATACAGAGTTAGATGAGGGCAATTATTAGGTAAGTGGCATTCATTTGTTACTGAGTTGAGTGGTAGGCTTCCCTGAACAAAAATGTATTTTCGGAGCGTTTAAAAGAAGGCAGATTAGGGGAAGTCTGATAACGTGAAGGAGAGCATTCCAGTGGCTTTGTGCTGCATGAGAAAAGTCTTGCAGTCTAGAATGGGAAGACGTGATGATGGAAGATGCAAGAAGCAGATTGTTGTTAGATCTTAGTGGGGGGGGGGGCTGGAGTATATTTGTTGATTAGTGAGGACAGGTGGTGGTGTTGGTAAGAGGTCAGTAGGTCAGTGGGAGAATTTTGAGTTGAATTCTGCTGTGAATGGGCAGCCAGTTAAGGGACTCACAGAGAGGTGTAGCAGATACAGAGCGGCGGTAAAGGTGAATTAGCCTGGCAGAGGCATTGAAGATGAATTGAAGTGGGGGGAGAGGCGGGGTAGAGGAAGGCCAGTTAGTAGGTTATTGAAGTAGTCAAAGTTGGGAAATTACAAGGAAGTGAATTAATTGCTTAGTGGTGTCAGTGCTAAGAAATGGACACATTTTGAAAATATTACGTAAGTGGATGCGGCGGTATGAAGAGAGCAGTTGGGGGTAGAGCTAGAGGGGGGGAGGGGGGGGGGTTAGAAGGACCTCAATCTTGGACATGTTAATTTTTCGGTGGTGAGAGGCCATCTAGGAAGAAATGCCAGATAAGCAGTCACTGACGTGAGGACAGAGGGAGCAAGGTTGGAGAGAGAGATCGGAGTGTCATCAGCATAGAGGTGATATTTGAAGCCATAGCTGCTGATAAGTTTACCTAGTGAAGAAGTATAAATGGAGAAGAGTAGAGGACAGGACTGACAGAGGCATTGAAGAAGAGGCATCACCAGCAGTTCTACAGTGATAAGCATTAAAAAATATTGATAGAAAAATATAATGTAATTTATTTTTTTGTCTTCTTTATGAATACAGCCCATATGCTTGAGGGGTTAAGGCTGTGACACACTGCAAGCAGAGCGACGCGCAGCGTGTAGATGCAGCTGTGCGCGCTCAGTGTGTCTTGCCTTTTCATCTCTGAGCACTCTGCTGCGTCAGGTCGCATAGCTAAGCGCTCAGAGATGAAATATTTGAACTTCAGAAGCGATGCGACGCGGAGCAAAGCAGCTGCTTTGCCTCGCACCGCATCGCTTGCAGTGTGTCACAGCCTTTATACTGACTAAAGCGAGAACTGATTAATATTTTCAAAACTACTGTCCACTTGTCTTTGTTACATATTAACCCCTTGGCTGCACACAGGGGTTTTATCACATTGTTACAAATTGTTTGGAAACCCTTTCTTTCAGTCAAGGGGTTAATAATTGTATTGCCTGCCAAAAAATCGTATGTCACTATCTAGGAGGGAGAGACAGACAGACAGATCAATTGGGTTTCAGTGTCTGGGTTCATGTAGAACTGCAAAAGCTTTTTCTCCACACCAATCTTCCAGCCTGGCCCCAGCTTTGAGGACAAAAAGTAAGCTGCTGCAGTGCAAACCATCCACTATCCCACATTTCTCTTCTCTAACCTATAATTTAAATAAATGAAATACATAATACAGGTTATGTTTTAAAAAAAACAAAAAAACAAACAAACAGGCCTTTATCCCTTTTTTTCCTTTACTTAAAAAAATGACCTTCAGAAAAATGCTGCACCACAGTTTTATTACCTTTTACAAGTTATTGTGGCCAACAGGCATATATATATATATATATAGTCAGATATGCCTTATATGGTAACTACCACTTGTCCCCTCTTCTCTCACTGAGGTACACAGTAGCAGCTACAGGCCATAACGTAGTAAGTGTGTGCGGTTGGGGCCCGCTCTGCAGGTTCTTTGCTTCCTGTCCTGAAGTTCTGCACTTCCTCTGGTCTCCTGACCCAGACTTAAAGGGACAGGAAACCCCAAAACTTTCTTTCATGATTTGGATAGAATATACAATTTTAAATAACTTTCCAATTTACTTCTATTAAAACATTTGCTTCATTCTGTTGTTATCTTTTGCTGAAGAAAGACCATTGCACTACTGGCAGCTAGCTGAACACATCTAGTTAGCCAATCACAAGAGACAAATGTGTGCAGGCACCAATCAGCAGTTACCTGCTCCCACTAGTGTAGGATATGTGCATATTATTTTTCAACAAGGGATACCAAGAGTACAAAGCACATTTGAAAATAGAAGGTAATTTAAAAAGGTATTAAAATGACATGCTCTATCTGAATCATGCAAGTTTAATTTTGACTTTCCTATCCCTTTGACTCCTCCAGGGCCCGCAGACAGGTCCCTACTCACACTGGCCTTTCTCAGTGAGAAAGAGGGTGAGTAGGGACCCACAGGCAAAGTGAACAGGAAGATTGATGGATACACACTAAATCTGTGCCCACCAGCGCAGTAACCAGCCCCAATGCACATCGCAAACACTTTGGGATTGTATTTCACTATGTCATTTCATTCACTATTCACATGCAGTAATTGACTGCAATCCTATAGCTTAAAGCATCACACTTTAGATACCAGAGTACAGTTAGAGTTTTAAAAAAAAAATATATATTTTCTTTTGTTTTCTATTAAGAGCTGCCAAGTATCAGCTTATCTGATCATACTCCACCTTCTATTCAGTGGGGGTATTTCATAGTTATAATTATCAAATATACCTAAGTTAACTTTTAGGTCTAGTCGGTTATGTTAAGCTTACTATTTATAGAGGCAAAAGAGCCTGGGTATTTGTATATATGCTTTACAGTTGGCTTTTCCATCAATACCTTTTGTTGCACTATTCATTGTTAGTTTGTTTTTGGCTGTAAGGTGGCATACACTATGTCATTTTTGTGCCCTTTTACACTTGTTTATAGAGAGCTCATGCCTTTTTTTTTTTTTTTTAGCTGATCGCTAAATGCCCCTCTATTTAGAGCCCAAGATATACTTTGGTGTCCATAGATTGAGAAGGATATTGAGATACTTGAATATTTTTTTTAATTGTATGCTCTATAGACAGCTTGCTTAATATATTCTATATCTACAATTGTTTACCTGTAGGTAATGCCATAGATTACAACTGTGAGTATCAGCTAATTTCATTTTTTTTTTTTACAAATGGTGTATTGTAATAATGTTATTTTCTAATTATCATTTATTAGAATTTAAAATGTAATAACAATTACTAGGAAAAAGTATATTGTTACCCATAAGCAAATTATATTACTCCCAATGTGTCAACATATGCTGGAACATATTTTTCACTGGTATTTCCCTCTATATAGCCTATTTGTGACAGTGGTCCAAAAGTGGCCAATTTATTATTTATTGAGGTAAACTTCTAAATATTATGTTTTAATAATTAAAGGGGATATTCCCCGCACCCTACTATTACCCTCACATTCTATTCTTATATTCTGTGGCCCAAGAGTGTCCATTTTCCTTTAATTTGAGGTAAGTCTTTTGTGTTTTAATGTGTGTATACTCATAGGTGCTCCATATTTTAGAAAAAATACAATAGAGGTTCACTCAGACACAAAAGAGTAGCTACTCGTCTGTAAATGTATATATTTCTTGATCCAGCAGTCAACCAGACTATGTAGTAGATAGTATAAACAATTGAGTTCTTATTTAACATTCACAAGTGCACACCATAAAGAGCCAATATGACTGTTGCCCAAAGAGTTAGTATCCACAACATTAAGTTGCTCCTTGTATCATAATACTCTCCGGTGATAATAGTTCCAAACAACCTTGCTCAAAACAAACTTGCTCTCTCCCGACAGCCTCTTCAGAACCCCTCAAACACAAAATATGTCACCAATTATAAACAGGCTTAATGCCGGGCTCCTCACCAGTCTGCAGTAATTCCGCTCCCGGACTCCGGTCCGTCCACACAACACGGCTGAGCGTTTACTCTGCTTCTCGTGGTGCAGGTGACGTCACTGCTTCAGTGACCACGCCTCCTTCTTGCGTATGTGCTTGTAGCTTGGGGGTTCACATGGAGCTGTCCTCCGACTGTATCGTGGTAGTAAAAATAGTAATGGATGTGCACTTGTCTAACACCTGGAATCCTTCAATTAGGCTCATTCACTGGTGCAACAAAACTGCTTGGAAACAGACGGTAATGCAGATCGTTCACTGGCTGTCTGGCAATATCAAAATTGTAGACGGATTCAAAGGTTGCCAGTAAACGAAGTAGACGAAGTAATAAAAAACTTCAACTTTATTTAAGCTTGGTTAAAAAGTGGAGGGGATACACTATATAGTTCAATAGAAATGAATCTGGGGTGTAACATTGATACAAAAACAATAAATATGATAATATGCCATTTGAATTGTTTTATTTGATATATATGTATTCTGTTGATTAATGGATATAACTCAATTCGATAAATATATTCCCTAAAAATGGTTTCAATCAACAACCCGATGACATCCTATGTGTAATTTTATTTCTAGTTACTTGGGGATAAAATGTAATCCGTCACTTTACCGAGAGGTGGGGATGAACTAAGTACGCCAATTCTATATATGATTTTATCACTTGAGGATAAAAGTGTGACCCAGTTTCTTTGCTAATATCAGGGGATTAGCTAAACTGAGGGATTCAATAACTGAAGAGTTGCCCTAAATTGGGACAGATATTCACCTAGCTAGCAATACACTATACAGTTAAATTTTACATATGATACAAATGAACATCTTTTGAGATTTTAACATTTGAATTCAAATGTGTATTATAATAATAAATTACAATATTCCTTGCATCAACTTTTATATATCTATATAGAAACAATAGTTCAACACCAGTAATTAATAAAATCGTATTCAGAGTTCAGACCAAGTGGTATCTTGGTCTGAAGTCTAAATATCCAATACATCTCTTGTCGAGATAGTATTTGGAATTTGTCTCCCCCCCTCCTATATGGTTTAACTTTCTCAATGATTATCCATCTCAGGAAATCACAATTTCTATTTTTACTACCATGATACAGCCGGAGGAGAGCTCCGTGAGAACCCCCAAGCTACAAGCACATACGCAAGAAGGAGGCACGGTTACTGAAGCAGTGACGTCACCGGCATCACGAGAAGCAGAGTAAACGCTCAGCCGCGTTGTGTGGACGGACCGGAGTCCGGGGGCGGAATTACTGCACACTGGTGAGGAGCTCGGGATTAAGCCTGTTTATAATTGGTGACATATTTTGTGTATGAGGGGTTCCGAAGAGGCTGTGGGAGAGAGCAAGTTTGTTTTGAGCAAGGTTGTTTGGAATTATCACCGGAGAGTATTATGATACAAGAAGCAACTTAATGTTGTGGATACTAACTCTGTGGGCAACAGTCATATTGGCTCTTTATGGTGTGCACTTGTGAATGTTAAATAAGAACTCAATTGTTTATACTATATACTACATAGTCTGATTGACTGCTGGATCAAGAAATATATACATTTACAGACGAGTAGTTACTCTTTTTGTGTCTGAGTGAACCTCTATTGTATTTTTTCTAAAATTTGGAGCACAGCTGGCATAGTGCTTAATCGCTACAGACACACCAATGCAGCATGATAATATGTATGAGGAACAAGCTGTGGTTTCTTTTTACTCTTTAACCCTTTGAGTGCTACTGACGGCTCTGAGCTGTCACAGAGTTTCCCACTCTGGTGCTAATGACGGCTCAGAGCCGTCACTAGCACTCTCCCACCTTGAGGGAGATCTGGGGGCTCCCACACGCTCCTACCCCGGCGATTGTGCCTGTAGTGTGACAGGCATTGCCGGGGCTTCCCATTTTGCCTGGTGACGTCACGCACAATAACGTGATGACGTCACAGCGCAACTTTATTTATACTTAACAATGTTAAGTATAGGAGCAGGGGGCATGCTGCTTAAAAGCCTGTATCTCAGGCATCTAAGCAGCTACAGACCCACCATTAATCGCCTAACCTTTCCAACAGTGTAAGTCTTGGGGGTCTTAATAAATAAAAAAAAGTTTAAAAAAAATGTTCAAAAAAATTAAAAATTTAAAAAAAAAAAAACATTAAAAAATCTTAGCACCCAGGCGGGAAAGTGGTTAGCATTCAAAGGGTTAAAAAAAGTGAATGAAAGGGACAAAGATAATATGGAGATTGATCAAATTATTTCTTTGGACCGAAGCCATTATGATTTATCAATGCTATTTGAGGATATGGAACGTTTAATGATCAGAGAAAAAAAATTAAAATGGGACATTTGGACATCAGAAAAGTATACTGCACTAAAAATTATACCAAGGGGCCTACGCATTAATAAGTTCCCTACCTTTGAAACTGATGACAAAGAATTTATTGACATGTGGAATACTGTTTAAGTGAATGCTCTATGAGACTGATGAAATTACTAATTGGTCATAAAACACATATGCTGGTAAAAATTAGATCAGAAATTGAGGAGGTTAAATTACTATTAAATGATTTCTATAGTATGACAGACTATCCAAAATGTGATTCCTTTTGAGAGATAAATCTGATTATGATATTGGCAAGATATACATCTGGAACAGGGGTCAAAGATTTCAGCATAGGAGAAATCAAAATAGAAATAGAGGACCCAGGAGAAATAGAGGGGCACGACAGAGAGACAGAGGTAATACAATGGTAACATTCTCAGACAGTGAGGCTGAATCAGGTGAGGAAGGAGCACAATCAGCTAATGAGGATAATTTCACACAAGAACAGACAGTGAGAAACAAAGAGTACAATAGATCCACGGGAAGGGATAATACTGTACACATAAGAATGAATGCTTGGCAGGGCCCTAACAGAGCACATGCGATACAACAACCAAAACCTACAGGAACATATACACAAACATATGGAAGATATCAACCTACACATAACCATAGGTATACACATGACCCCCCTAATGCTGGGGCCACAGGATCAATAGATGAAGAACGTGCCCAATTGGAGCAGGTTTTTTGGGTGGACCAGCACACCAGGAAAGGAGGAGGAGGAATGACAACTTCACAAAATACTCAACAGGGGAGGTACCCAATGAGACAAACTCGGGTACCATCCAAATACAAACCATCATAAATTTATCTGATTATATACTCAATAGAGATGAAGAAAAAGTTCTCAGTTTAGGCTTAGGTTTTGTGCCCTCTACAAATTTTAAGTTGTTTCGCACTATGTTAGATTTGTACGAAATGTAACCCTACGAAAACATTTTTCCTCTGCACAGTCAGATTTAGGAGTTGAGATCAGTCAGGATCCTAATGGTATTGAGGATAATAGGGGTTTAACCTTTTCAGAAATCTGTGACCTCATTTCCCTTAAGGATCTTGAGAGGGAGAGTACTGTCGAACAGGAGAGAGAGAGGTCAGTTATGAGTAAAAAATACAAGAATCCATCAACCTTTTACCCTGTACACAGCAGGGGTAACATAATAGAAACTTTTTATAAAAGAGTAGAGAAAGACCAGAGAATACTCTCTCATAGCCAACATCAATCTAAACATAATTTGACAAAAATGGAACAGCTAGCATTAAAGAACTTAGGTAAAAATGAGAACCTAGTGATCAAACAGGCGGACAAGGGGGGCTCAGTTGTACTCATAAATAGATCCCAGTATGTTGAGAACTATGAAAAACTGAGCTATGATCCCACTAAAAACTTTCAGCGTCGACTTATTCACCTTTTGGATGGGGCACTGGAGCAGGGATTGATTGACAATGATACATTGAAATATCTGTATGTAGAATACCCTGTGACTCCAATATTTCATCACTTACCAAAGGTGCATAAGTCGACCAGTAATGTACAGGGTAGGCCCATTATAAGCGGAATGGGCTCTATGTTGGAACATTTATCCGAATGGCTAGATGATATTTTGCAACCTTTGGCTAGACTGTTACCGAGCTACATTAGGGACTCCAAACGTCCTTAATGTGGTGGAACAGATTGAATGGACTAAAGATTCAGGATGGCTCACTGTGGATGTTGTAGCCCTTTATTCATCAATACCCCATGACATGGGATTAAAAGCGATTCATCATTTTTTGGTGAAGGAAACAACACACAGTGAGCCATTAAGAACATTTGTAATGGAGGTTACCAAATTCTTATTGACTCACAATGTTTTTCAGTTTGAAAAGGAATTCTATCTGCAGAAATGTGGGACCGCTATGCCAACCTGTACATGGGTTGGTGGGAGCGGTCCCACATCTATGCAGATAGTAACGTTTATAGACCATATATTGGACTATATTGTCATTTCATAGATGACCTGTTGCTAATTTGGAGAGGCAGCAGAGAAAAAGCAAGGGAATTTGTTGAATCAATGAGTTGTAATGATCTAAATGTGAGTTTCACCTATGAATACAATGATTCTAGGATACACTATTTGGATCTCGAGTTGAAAGGATTGTCTTCAGGTGACATTACCTCAGAGGTTTACAGAAAACCAATCTCAGGTAACAGCCTCTTGCATGCCAAGAGCTGCCACCCTCGCCATGTCCCCTATTCAGGGGCCAAGGGACAGTTTGTCCGTCTGAAAAGAAATTGCACATTGCTTAATAGTTTTGAGAAACATGCAGATGACTTACAAAACAGGCTACTGGATAGGGGATATGGTCTGAGAGTGATAAAAAGAGCAAATCAGGAGGTTGCTAGTCTAGACAGAAGTGCTCTCCTGAGAGAAGGTAACAGAAACAAGGAAGAATCCACTAATAAATTAACATTTGTAACTGATTATTCCATCCAGTATCAGGAGATATGTGGTATAATACGTAAACACTTCAAGTTACTAGTGGCAGATGACTCCTTGGCAGAAACAGTCAGCAAGGGATGTAGGTTTTCCTATAGACGTAATAGAACTGTGGGAAATATTATTTCACCCTCCCAGTTGAGGGGACCAAGGTCTACAGCAGAGCCCTCCTCATGGTTAATGGTTATGGGAAATTCATATGTGGATATTCTAAATGTAAGGAGTGTGAGCATGTACAGGTGGACACTACTTTTAGGTCATCTGTCACTGGAGAAACTTTTGAAATAGCATCATGTTTGAATTGTCGTGCGGCACACTGTATCTACCTGCTCTGGTGTTCCCATTGTAACCTGCAGTACGTAGGGTTGACCACCAGGGAGATAAGGTCTCGCATTCGCGAACATTTATCAACTATCACTGTGGGCAAAATCAGTACCCCCCTGGTAGATCACTTTGTCAAAAAACATGACAAAAATTGTGATTTCCTGAGATGGATAATCATTGAGAAAGTGAAACCACATAGGAGGGGGGGAGACAAATTCCAAATACTATCTCGACAAGAGATGTATTGGATATTCAGACTTCAGACCAAGATACCACTTGGTCTGAACTCTGAATACGATTTTATTAATTACTGGTGTTGAACTATTGTTTCTATATAGATATATACAAGTTGATGCGAGGAATATTGGAATTTATTATTATAATACACATTTGAATTCAGATTAATTTCTATTGAACTATATAGTGTATCCCCTGCACCTTTAAATGTAAATTCTATGTAATTTTCAGTAACCAATCAGAGCCTAAGGTGGGCTGTTTAAACTCCAGCTGTTATGGAGGATTTTAAGGACTATGAATACTGCTCAGGCCGAAACATGTTAGTCTTTGTTTGTAAGGGGAAAGTTGTCCCTCCACTTTTTAACCAAGCTTAAATAAAGTTGAAGTTTTTTATTACTTTTTCTACTTCGTTTACTAGCAACCTTTGAATCCGTCTACTCATAGGGGCTATCAATATTATTTAAAAAAACAATTAGGTAATTTGTTAATGGTAACGTGCATAATTGTTTATTACATGTAACTTGAGTTGGTTGTTTTTTGGATCTCCTAGTTGTATGTACTGTGCTTATTCTGTTTTTCATGTGTGCATTGTGTATTGCTTTTTATTTTACCTATAAAAAAATATACAACATTTTTTTCATAAGAAAGCAGGAACACAGCACTAAGCACTAATAACCATACCATATATACCAGTTTCCTGGCCATTAAACATATGCCTTAGCTTCAGGTAGTGATGTTGTAGATCTGGCAAAAAAAAAAAAAACTCCTAATGAGGAAAATAAATAAAATGTGATTGCAATGTATTTCAGCTCAGATATATGGGAAATTTAAAAAATAATCATCTGTGGCCATTACAAAAATATTGCAGCAATAGGTTGAAAAAAATAACTTTTGTTTCAATCATGTCTGAAAATTATTCTTTGAATGTTAGTAATTGATGTTTTTTTCTTAAAATGGCATGTTACTTCCTAAGACTCCCTATTCCAGGATTGAAAAAACAATCAAATGTATGCACACTGACTGTACCACTATTATAGAGAAATGCAAGCTATAATGAAACACATATATTGTTTGTGTGCACTGCACTGTGCCCATAAAATGAGCAGATAACCATCATGTACATTGTATTGGCTCACTACAACTAGAGCCTGGCAGTGGCATGAAGCTTCACAGACAGCCATAAATTGCTTAAATAAAAACAGAGAACACTTAACCTGGGAACGAGCAACAGCATAATAGCTTGTTCTTTGACTAGTGACCACCCAAGAAGCAGCCTCTTTTTGCTCAACATGTGCCTTTCACAGAGAAGGACTTGCCTTAGGCATATCAGTCTGATCCTGACTTAACAGTGCAGTTCAGCCCCGAAATACCAGGCAATACCTCTCTGAAATAGAGAAACGGCAAAAACCCAGATATACGTTTCGGCCTATTGTGGGCCTCGTCAGTGAGGTGCAGCCATATCCCTCTAGGCACACTAAGTAATGGGTCCACGACTGGCTTCCCGCATCACCCTTAAGGAAACTTCCCTCAGGGTCATAGTTTGCATACATAAAAACAGAGAAGCGCTCAACCTGGGAACGTACAACAGCATATTAGCTTGTTCTATGGCTAGTTACCACCCAAGAAGCAGCCTCTTTTTGCTCAACATGTGCCTTTCACAGAGAAGAACTTTCCTGTAGCATATCAGTCTGATCCTTACTTAACAGTGCAGTCCAGCCCTGAAATACCAGACAATCCCTCTCTGAATGAGAGAAATGGCAAAACCCCAGGCGTACGTTTCGGCCTAGTATGGGCCTTGTCAGTGAGGTGCAGCCATATCCCTCTAGGCACACTGAGCAACGTGTCCAAATCTGGCTTCACGCATCACCCTTAGGGAAACTTCCCTCAGGGTCATAATTTGCATAATTAAAAACAGAGAAGCGCTCAACCTGGGAACTAACAACAGCATAATAGCTTGTTCTATGGCTAGATAAGTCAGGATCAGACTGATATGCTACAGGAAAGTTCTTCTCTGTGAAAGGCACATGTTGAACAAAAAGAGGCTGTTTCTTGGGTGGTAACTAGCTATAGAACAAGCTATTATGCTATTGTTCGTTCTCAGATTGAGCGCTTCTCTCTTTTTAGTTATGCAAATTATGACTCTTAGAGAAGTCTCCCTAAGCGTGATGCAGGAATACAGACATGGACCCGTTGCTCAGTGTGCCTAGAGGGATATGGCTGCACATCACTGATGAGGCCTACACTAGGCTGAAACGTACGCCTGGGGTTTTTCCGTTTCTCTCGTTCAGGAAGGGATTGCCTGGTATTTTGGGACTGTACTGTACTGTTAAGTCAGGATCAGACTGCTATGCTACAGGAAAGTTCTTCTCTGTGAAAGGCACATGTTGAGCAAAAAGAAGCTGCTTCTTGGGTGTTAACTAGCCATGAACAAGCTATTATGCTATTGTTCGTTCTCAGGTTGAGCGCTTATCTCTTTTTATTTATGCAAATTATGACTCTTAGAGAAGTCTACCTAAATGTGATGCGGTAATCCACACGTGGACCCGTTGCTCAGTGTGCCTAGAGGGATATGGCTGCACCTCACTGATGAGGCCCACACTAGGCCGAAACGTATGTCTGGGGTTTTGCCATTTCGTTCAGAGAGGGATTGCCTGATATGATATTTTGGGGCTGGACTGTACTGTTAAGTCAGGATCAGATTGATATGCTACAGGGAAGTTCTTCTCTGTGAAAGGCACATGTTGAGCAAAAAGAGGCTGCTTCTTGGGTGGTAACTAGCCATAGAACAAGCTATTATACTATTGTTCGTTCTCAGGTTGAGCGCTTCTCTTTTTATTTAGCCATAAATTGCTGCCAAAAGACCAACCTAGAACCCATTACTTACTGGCTGGGGTCGTCTTCTTCCAGTGTGGCAAAAGAAGGGCAGCAGAGTCCAGGGCAGGACAGGTCATTCTTCTCAGCAGTTCAGAAGGCTCTCTTCTTCACAGGAGTAGAGTTCCTTCATTCTTCACCGTTGCGTCTGCCAGACTCGGTCATATGTGACTCTTCTTCATTCTTCCCGCCGCACCAGGCCGCCAGCAGTAGGAACATCTCCTCCACTCGTGATGTCACTGAGCACTGAGACCTGATTGGCTACTGAGGCTGCTTGGAGAGCAGCCTCTATTGGGAGCATATGGGCAGAGAGGAGAAGCACCACTGGGTGATGCTAGCTCTCGCGGCACACACAAAAATTAGCAAGAAGCCATCTATGTTGTGCAATAAAGGGCTGCTGAACGGCTCACAGCCTCTCCTTCATTGTGCAACATGGATCGCCCGGGGGGGGGGGGGGGGGAACTGTAGAGTTTTGCAATTTTCATAGGAAAAAAAATAACACTTTTTTTTTTTTTTTTTTAAATCCCTATTAAAAACTTTTCCATTCATTTGACAGGTGAGGTGCTGCCACACCTGCCACATATGATGGCACGTCACTGGCCTGCCAGCATGATCTGCTGCTTTAATTTCTGTGCCTTTGATCCCTTTACTTGGGCAGCTGCAGAAAGAACCATTTTAACTACACGGACTGAAAAGCAGTAAAATAATGTTATGAGAGGCAGGGACAGCCAAACATGTCTAACAGTAAATCCAGAAGCTGCAGCAGAAGCTTGATAATAAATCAGAGGGAAATAATTGCCCTGTTTTATTTTAACTTAAGTGCAGCAGACTTCTCATCTATTCTATTCCCCTTGAGTCTTCCTGATGACTTACATTTATTTCTGGTTCGCTTGATGGCACCTACTAAACAATTGTGAGGAAATAACACCAAGTTGTTTGCTTACCGAGCAGGCAGGAGGTTACTGTCTTTTCCCAGCTTGATGTTCCTCTGAGCATGCTGCACCCAGCTATAGCATTTTCAGCAGGTGAAAAGTTTAATTTCGGCGCAACCACCAGGGAGAGACTGTTGTTCTTTGGGGTGTGGGGATTCATTGTGGGAGGGGAGAGGGCAAAGGTTTAGGCTAGATCCCATCCAGACAAATGACCTGTGATGTACTACAAGCATTAATTTCAAGGCACAATCTAGTTTCCATCCAGCTAAAAGACCTTTAAAAGGGAACTAGCTGAAATTTTGACACATTGTTATTGGCAGTGAAATGTGAGCACCAGCTAAACGGATTAGCTAATGCTCACATTTCACTGCTGACTCCAATGTGTAAGCTAGAAACCTGGACCTGGTTTGAAACCCAGACTGTCCGGATGAATCCCGGACAGGTGGCAACCCTATGATAAACTTTGATTGCAAATGGATAATGGCTTCAAGATTTTGTTTTGCACCCTAAATGATATAAAGTTGGGAGCTCAAATGAACTTCAAACTCTGGATTCCCAAATGAACATCATTATATTGTGAACACAAAGTTGTACAAATAAGCTCCATATTATCATTGGTGTTTTTTCAAAATGGCTTCAAAGGCCATCATCAGTAGCTATAGCTAACCCATTTACTTATTTATTTATTTATTTGAAAGAGACTCATTTTTTAATTTCAAAATTGAGCTTCCCCACTCATCTGAATGGCTAATGACATTAACTAATCCAAAGAGTGGGATGGAAGGGGGTTCTCAGTTTCACCCACCCATTAACAATTCTAACTGTTAACAGCGCTGTTTATATACTCTCATACAACCTTTCTTGTTCCTAAAAACAGCTGCAGTTCAGCCCTTAATCAAGTGATTAGATACCTAGTATATACTAGTGGCATAAAATCTTTAGTTGATTGCAACTAAGTAACTAAAATATAAATTTCTCAGTGTGTGGCGCTCTCCTTTTTTAACTACAATTCTGTTAAAACTATAAGAAGTGGACCTTGTTGTTGATGGCTTGTAGAGGAAGATGGCACCACAGACTTCAGGAATGGTAAGTTAAGTTAAATGTTCTATTTTTTATTTTTTTATTTATGTAGCTTACTCTTTAATTTATGTTTAAATCTTTTTTATTGTCGTGGGTTTTCACAATACAAAGATAAGTCATTTCTTGTCATGGAACAATCGATATATCTTTAACTATACATTAGGAAAAGGTAAAGTAACCATAGGTTATTACAATATATAGATTAAATGTATGTCTCTCCCTATAGGAGTATCGGATACCTAGGCCGACCTTCACTCAAGAGTTCTTCATTAGTTACTTCTCAGACAGTCTCTAGGCATATAATTGTCCATATCTTTCCTCCTATTCCGGACTGTTCCAGTGTTTATTAACCCGTGTTTGACCATATTCTTATGGCTCGGATTATAACTAATAGTTCAATTTTCTTAAAACTAAATTTAACTATTAACTAGGTTTAAGCTGTACTCCTTGGTGTCTCTGTAGGTTTCTTGATCTCAGCTTAAAAAAAAGAAAAACTGAGTAACAAATAAAAAGGAAAATACCAAAAAACAAAAATAAAACAAATTAAATTGCCGTGTGACTCCTCTTTTCCTCTCTCTCAGGTCCTGTTGTTTACTTCCACTACCTCTAGGCTGGAAAAGTCTATCTTGTTCTAACTTATTCTGTGTCTGTTGAGTGTCCAGTAAAACCAGATCTTTTCAAATTGTGTTTGTGTGTCTAGTATTTGTGAAGCAGTTTCATATAATCGATGTGTTAGAGAAATCTTATTGAAAACTTCTTCCCAAGGGGGCGCTGAAGTTTTCCAGTGTTTTGCTATACAGGATCTGGCTACCGTACAAATGATTCTAATGAAAGTGTTTATCTGTTTGTTAAACTGGGGTAATGGGATGTGTAGGAGGGCCTGTGATGGAGTTAACTGAATGTGTTCATCTAGAACTGAGCTTAGCAGATTGGATGTTTTAATCCATATGTCTCTCACCCTCCCGCATTCCCACCACATGTGGCAGTATGAGCCCACTTCCCCACAGCCTCTGTAGCAGGACCTATTATGACTGGGTGACATATGTGCGGTTTTCACTGGGGTTAGGTACCACCTGAACATTGTCTTGTGTTTTCTCTCAAGTCAGCACTTAAGAGTCCTTTACACGCTGAATTAAACGTGTCATCCCACCATTGCTTATCTTTAATTATATCTAAGTCTCTTTCCCAGTTTAGAATCAGGTTAGATTTTGATGAATTGTTAGATGCTTGTATCTGTAAATATAGTTTAGAAATGGCTCCTTTTGATCTTTGTGTGGATTTAAGTAAGCTTTCTAGAGGTGTGGTTATGTTGGCTTGACGGTCTTTAATATATTCGTGGATTGCAGAGTTAACTTGAAGATATTGGAACCAATGAAGCTTTACTGGATCTAATTGGGTTTGTATCTGATTGAATGTCTTAGGTTTACCTCCATTTAGCCAGTCTGCCACCCTATAGAGACCCCTATTGGCCCATTTGTCTACTATGTGTTGTGACTCTCTGGGGAGCAAATATCTAATTGGGTGTACTAATGTTTGTGTAGATAAGAGATTCTGTGTTTTTGTTAAAAAATACCATATTTCCATAGTGTGTTGTGTGACCTGTAATCCTGGTTTGTTTTTGAGCCCTCTCCTTGTGTGTTTATCCCAAAGAAAGTCGTCCGGGTAAGGGGTGTCTCTGATCTCTGCCTCTAGGTTGGGCCAAATGACGCCCCCAACATTACTTCCCATTAGTGTGGTTTGTGCTAGTCTCGCTGCCCTATAGTATTCTACTATGTTGGGTGCTCCAATTCCACCCAGACGTCTATGTTTTGTTATTAGAGCAGTTGCTATCCGAGCTCCTTTATTCCCTCTAATGAAGATTACTAAGTCTCTTTGTAGTTTCTCTAGATCCTTTAATGGGACTTTAATGGGTAGAGTTCTAAATAGGTATAAAATCTGGGGAAGAATTTACATTTTGACTGTAGCTAGTCTGCCCAGCCACAATAAGGTGTGTGTCTTCCATTTGCTCAAGTTTTTCCTTATCTCCTTATATAAAGATTCATAATTGTATTTATACAATTGATTAATTTGAGGTGTAAGGTGTATCCCTAAGTATTTAAGCGAGTGGGTGGCCCATCTTACCTCAAAATTAATGTCTATGATTTTTTTAGTATGTTGCGGAAGTCCTAAGGGTAATGCTTCGCATTTATCTAGATTAATTTTATACCCTGATATTTGGGAGAATTGGTCCAATAGCTTGTATAGATTGGGTGAGGATGTGAGGGGTTTTGTCAGTGTCAGAAGGATATCATCCGCAAATAGTGTCAACTTGTATTCCTGGTCCTTAACCTTCACCCCTGTGATATCTGGATCCAGTCTAATTTTAGCTGCTAGGGGCTCTATGCAAATAGCGAAGAGCAAAGGTGACAGCGGGCATCCCTGCCTCGTGCCATTTAGAATGGGAAAATTCTTAGATTTATATCCTGAGATAGATACCTGGGCTGAGGGGTTAGAATAGATTGCATTTAGGGTTTTAATAAAGGTCCCTTCAAATCCCATTTTCTGTAGTACTGCAAACATGTATCTCCAGTCTATTCTATCGAATGCCTTCTCCGCATCCAACGAGAGGAGCAGAGAAGGCACTCGATTGTCTCTTACATAATCTATAATGTTCAGCAATCGTCTTACGTTGTCTGGTGCTTCCCTGTCTTTCACAAAACCCACTTGATCTGGGTGTATCAGTTTTGGGAGAATATGTTTTAGTCTATTGGCCAAAATCTTCGTTAGTATTTTTAAGTCCTGATTAATGAGCGATATTGGTATGTAATTTGCAAAAAATTTATGATTTTTACCGGGTTTAGGGATCACTATTATTTTGGCCTGCAACATATCTGTTGGGATGGTGTGTCCCTCCATAATAAAATTACAGAGGTCTGTGATGTGGGGGATAAGATTTTCATTAAAAGTTTTATAGTATTCTCCCGCGAACCCATCTGGTCCCGCTGCCTTCCCCGTTTTGAGTTCCTTTATAACCTTCCCGACTTCTTCCCTCGTGACTGGGGCATTTAGTGTGTTGTTGTCGTCTTTGGTAAGTAGGCACATGTCAGCTTCTCTCAGAAACTTCTCTGTTTGGCATTTTAGGGTGTTTGAGTGTGTTACTTTTTTACCATCATATAGATTTCCATAGAACTCTGCAAATGTATCCGTTATATGTTGTGGGTGGGACACTGAAGTGCCGTTCGCCAGTGTAATAGATGGAATGATAGATGCTCTACATCTTTCTTTTAATTTGTTTGCTAAGTATCTATCGGGTTTATTCGCATGGATGTATTGCTCTTATTGATTGGTTATTTAGAATACTAGCTAACTGTTCTCTTTTAGTTGTGATAGTAGAAAGAACTTCCTTTTTTTGTGTGGATTTGTGTAGTATCTCTAATTCTGCTATTTCTTTGTGTAATTGTGCTAAATAGGCTTTGTGCTGCTTGTAGTTCTTGGATTTATCCTGGATGAGTAAACCTCTCATGTACGTTTTGTGTGCTGCCCAGGGGGATATAGGGTTATTTGTGGATTCTTTGTTCAATTCCCAATATTCGGATAATGATTTGACATATTTATCTTTGTGTGTAGGATTTTTTAGATATGTTGGGTCATATGTCCATGTTCTGTGTCTTTGTGTATCTACAAATCCCTCCAAGTGTAAGGAGATTATTGAGTGGTCTGACCACACACATATCTGAATTGACGAGGTCTGTAGAAGTGGTTGTAAAATTTGGCTAATATATATATAATCCAGTCTCGTGTATTGCTTATGGGCTGCTGAATAGAAGGTGGTGTCTTGAGTCTTACCATATAACGTGTACCACGAGTCAAATAGCGCATGTGGGGCTAGGTGCTCTAGAATAGAGTTCACTAATCTATTATGTCTAGATTGTTTAGCAGTGAGTTTAGTCTTGTTTTCTACAAATTTGGTCATGGTTATGTTGAAGTCTCCTGCTAAAATGATTTTGCGTTGGGACCAGTCAGTAAGTAGATTAGATATATGGTTGAAAAAGGAGTGTTGGTTATCATTGGGAGCGTATATATTACATAGGATGACATTAGATTCCCCAAATTGGCCTTTAATTATAAGATAACGCCCTTCTCCGCTATAGTAGATTCGTGTTTGAAGGCAAGACTAGCGTGGATCAAAATCGAGACCCCCCTTTTCTTAGTAGTGGTGGTAGCGTGGTAATGTTGTGTAAAATTTCTTGCCCAGTATTTTGGGATTATGTCTCTGGTAAAGTGAGTCTCCTGAAGAAATAAAATATTGGCCCCCATACGGTGGTATTGGGTCATTGCTGTACGTCTTTTAATATTAGTATTTAGACCCCTCACATTATGAGATATAAGGTGTATTTTTGGAATCATGGGATAATTGATTTGTGGTGTGTGGCTGTTGTCGACCTAGATATGTTAAATATTGATACATACAACCCTAGAGAGGCGAGTGGTTCCATCAAGAAGACCTTATTGTGGTAGTCTGACCTGAGAGGAGGAGTAGTCCCGGCAACCTTAAGAAACATAAAAAGAAAAAATAAAATAAAACTTTTAAAAAACATACAGAAATAACTACATAAACAATAAAAGATTTTACGTCTGTTCATTAATTAACACTAATGTCACCACAATGTGGGTGATAAGAGCTGAGTAAAGGCGAAGATTATATTATCATCTAAATTATCAGCAACATTAGAACAGGATTATTTCATCCAACATGGAACTTAAAACTTAAACAGGAGGTAACTGTCTATAAGGCATCTCTGTCAAACTAGAGAAAATATATGTATTTCGGGCTCTGTCTCTTTTCAAAAGCTATAACTTCAATATTGGCCCCTGAAGTTCTCCTTCTGGGAAGGATTTGAAGATACCAACCGCCAATTAGCGGTTAATGGGGTGAGTTCCACTCCCCCCTATATTAATATTAGAATTTCAAAGGGTGACCTTTTGGTGACCTTTTTTGTCTCATTTTTTGACTCTTTTCCGGTTTATTCTTGACCATCTTGATTGCCCAGAAGTGCTCTGCGAAAGATGTGGCTGTTCTTCAATTGGCATGGTTGGGGTTTCCATACCTAGGAGCTTGCAGGTGGGGGAAATGTCCTCAACTTCATGAACTGTGATGGTTTTATTATCCTTGAGGATGTACAGGGCAAAAGGGAATCCCCATCTATATTTGATTTTTTTTTTTTTTAAAAGCTTTATTGAAAAAACATGAGATTGTACAGCATAATGTGAATACATGGAATATTTCAAAAATTGTTACAAAACGGTATGTCATATTGATGGAGCCATGCATCAGCTAAAATTATATTATACTCATTCACTTTACTGCAACACTAGAAGGTCATAAATTAAGACATTGGGTCTGATGTCTATAGATATTGTAGGGGTAATCTCACCTCCAGTGTTGCGAGTGAGATCTGTTATATATATAAAAACAAAACTATGAGTAATAATCATTGATCCTCAGTATTACCCCAGCTATCTAATTGAGCCTCTCTTGGGCCCTATACGAGTATAGTTAATATGGGGGTTATGTGTAAGTAAAACAAAGAAAAAACATAATGATGAGAGACAAAAAACAAAGTAAAAGAATGAAGGTAACAATACATGAATCGAATATTATAAAACAAGTACCTTTAAGACCAAAATTGAGCCAACTATTAATCTTAAGGAGAGTATTTAAACCTGATACTTCATACCTCTACTGCTTTTATCATAGAAAAATGCCTGTCTTCTTTTTTCCTTTTTTCTGTAACTATATATATACACCAATGGGAGGGGAGTTAAGTTGTCCCCTCTTATTATTTTACAAATCTTTTTTTTTTTGATCAGATGTTGAGGGCTAGCTATTTGTAACACTATCTTTTCCCTATTTAGCCAGGATTTTCTTACAACTCAATAATGAGTTTAATAGAATCTGGGCATAGTTGGTTTGGCAACATTACTTTACACCGATAGCAACTTGAGAAAGATCCTCTCCCTGTGCAATGATGTTGTACTATCCTCTATTCTGCGGCCCCGGCCGCAGGCCGCACACAGAGGCTTGAAAACATGGAGGCTTGAAAACATGGAGGCGGTGTATTATTAAGCAGTTTCGGTGTGTCTCCTAATATCGCAATAAACAATCACTAAGAAATTATTATAAACAATGTATGAGCTGTATAACATTAGGGTTTAACATATACGCTAAATAAACTGACACAAACACGTATCAAAACTGATTAACACAGAAACTTTACATGAGTACCGCCATTTCCACCATGAGGATTTGATGGCCTTAGTGTTACATTAATTAAATATTAGCCCCCTATAGCAGCCTGATCATATCTGACAGCTTCTGTGATATCTAGCAATACTTTTTGCAAAGATCGGTCAAACCAAGTCTTGCAGGACAAGAGTCTTATTAGCATGTCAGCATGTCGCAGTTCCGACGGGTGTTTAAGCTGTGAAAGGTCCTGTAGCCCTTCCATATGCATGAACTTTCCTCTGCGATCATTCAGTTCTCTGGCCACCTTGGTGCTATATGGCACAAGGTCTGGCGACATAGCGATCTTAATTGATTGTGAGGCCCCCCCTTGCCCCCTATAATGTCCACTTAGCGCCAGTCTCTGACCTGCAGTAATGATCCGGGGCAGCTTCTTGATGCGTTCCAGTTGAGATGATATTGCAGCGGCCATATGGGGATTCCTTGCTTGTGAGAGCCACCCCACAGCGTTGTCAGATAGATAGATGCGGTCCGGCATGGAATACGTAGAGAGAGATGATTCTTCCGGCCAAGGTACACTGGGATTGAACATTGTAGGCTCTTGTTGTGGGTAAGATGTTTCTGCTATGCGCACAGTCTTCTTGGCGCCAATTTGTGTAGCAAGTGTCCAGTCTTCCTCAGTAGTTTTTATTTGGTTGTTGATGGTACACAACTTATTCATAAGGATATCGAATGGAGCTCTTTCTATTAGCGACTCCATGAGCCTCTCAAAATTTGCAAAGCTTTGGTTATATTGTGCTAGTACCTCCATGTCATCCATAGTCGGCACTTTCTTTCAGGGCTGTATGGATCCCTGTTTTATAGGAGTCCTCTCCGTTGCACGTAAAGCTGTTAGCGCTTTGCAAGATACAAGGCAAAAATGTTAGTTGATGTTATGCTCAATTAAGGTACAAGACCTCGGCTAGCCGAGGGGGGTAACGCTGCCTGGTAACAAGCCGCCGCTTCAGGCCTTTATCTTCCGATGCGGAGTTCTAGCTTCAAAAATACAGCAAGGCTTGAAATGTGAAGCTCTTCTGAGTGATATAGTAATTTATATAGCAATTAAGTCTGTTGTGCTGTAAGATATCTCTATGAACCGGCGGATTACTGAGAAATCAGCAGGAGCTCCGGAAAAGTGCGACCGCTCAGGATCGCTGCTCGGACACGCCCCCTTGATTTGGTTTTTACGTAGTATAGAGGTCAGGAGGCGCAGGGTACTTCTCTTCTGCAGTGTACGAAGGCTGAGGTCCTGGAAGAATTGAATAACACTTCCTTTGTATTTATAAGTTGGTTTGTCTCTAGACGCTTTAAGGATTTTTTCTTTATCTTGGAAAAATGACAGTTTTATAATGATGTCTCAAGGGGGTGCTTCTTCTTTAGGCCTTGCTCATAAGGCCCTATGGGCTCTTTCAATTGCAAAAACTGATTCTTCAGGTTCCCCTGTAATATTTCTAAACAGGTGTTGCAGATATGTATTAAGTTCGGAGTTAGTGATTGTTTCTGGAACCCCCTTCAGCCTGATGTTGTTACGACCTTGTCTTGCAGTTCATTAATGGCTTGTTGTTGTATCTGTAGAGTCTGAGAAGAGGCTTCTATATCGTTTGTTACTGTATCTCTGTGTTCCTCTAAAGCTTCCATTCTGCCTCCCAAATCTGTTATGTCAGCTCGTATGTCATTTAAGCTAGATGTGACGGCCGTATGCATGGAGTCTATTTTCCCCTATAGTTTCTCAAAGTTTGCGGCAATGTCTAGCTTTGAAACTAAGTCTTTAAAGTCTGCTTTTGTTAGCGGTGTTGTATCTGTAAGGGAAGCTGATTCTGTTTCTGTATCTGAGTCCTTTTCTGATTCCATGTTGTCTGGCTCTGTTATCTTGTTAAGTCGTGAAGGCTTGAAAAAGGTGCTCATATTTGTCGTTTTGTTTGTTTTGTCCCCCTTAACCAGTTTTTTGTTTGACATATTAACTGTCTTCTTCCAGAGTTGATTGACTTTATTGCAAGAGAGTAGGTTGTAGAAAATCTTATCTTTGGTGATGATCTCTCACTGATGTATGTGGATGTAGTCGCAAAGTAAAAGAAAAATATTTTAGGGAAAACAATGAGAGTTAAGCTGTTGGTCAGCGTCGATCTCTGTTAGTGAATTTATTTCTCATAGGCTTTTGTTTTTTTCTTTTTCCCCCCACTATGTCTATGTAGTTAGTCAAGTCTGTATTCCAATCATTTGCTCACTCCTTATTCCAAGGTTTAGTTTGGGGAGCACCTCTTTCTCCTTGTTTCTCTGTATAATGGTAACTTCAGCTTAGTCTATTTTGTTACGAGATATAACCTCCTGTTTCATTGCTAATTTATAATGAGATGCCCCATATGAACTTATTTTATGTCTTAGTGAGTTATCTATTTGTGCTCCTTATTAGCTAAGAAAGAACAGAAGCAAAAAGATTTCTTTACTTCCGCCATTTCTCTAACTTTATTGCGACTTTTAAGGTTGGGGGAAATCTACAGTCCCTTATCTTGTTTTTGTTTTCTGGCCTCCCACCTCGGTCGTTAATATTCTGGGCTATTTACTTTTCCCCAGGTCCATGTGTGTGGCGTGCGGTTGCGGCCTACCTGCGTGGTGTCAGATGCGTGGTGTCAGATAGCCGGAGCGGCCTTGTTGGCCGGGTCACTTGTAGCTGGTGTACTTTTGTACTCACTGTTTGTTGTTCGGTCGGTTACCCACGGATTGTGTCGAAATGCCACAGTATTACGTCCAGCGTTAGTTCAGTGCGCCATTGCTGCGGAGCAGGTTAATCTGTTTTCGGCGCGAACGCCCGGTATCTTTGAGAAGCGTCTATGCTCAGCCTGTTGCTTTCATCTGAGTTTTTGTTTAACGCTCCGGCAACCGAGTACCTCCTGTGTCTTTTGAAGTAGTTTGGTCTACTAGTTAGGGTATTTTGCTGATTTTTTAAGTGTTTGCAGCTCAGAGCTCACGGATCACACATCCATCTTTGAGCTCAGTTAGGCTCCGCCCCTTACTCTTTAATTTAAAGGGACACTCAAGTCAAAATACATTTTATAATTCAGATAGATAATGCAGTTTTAAGACACATTCCAAATTATTTATTTTCCATCATCAAATTTGCACAAATTTTATATTCACACTTTCTGGGGAACAAGGTCTTGCATGTGCACAAGCTCACAGGATATACCTATACTAGTCTGTGATTGGCTGATGTCTGTCACATGATACAGGGGGCTGGAAAATGGGAGAAAAAAATAACTTTGGCAGAAAAAAATGAATGGGAATGATAGCTGAGGGGCCTTTTGTAAAGGCACACACATATTCAAACTTAATTGAGCATCACTTTACTTCACCTTTGTTTAGATTTATTAGTGGCCATTCCTGCTGTTTAACATCTATAATTGTATTAGGAACCCAATACATTAAATCTTGCACATGAGATGAAAAACCTATTGCTAAACAGTTACAGCAATTACAACAACTTTTGGAAATATGCTTGAAACACAATGTAAATGTAAAATATTAACATGCCAGTTTTGTTATAGAAAAGTAGTCTCCCTTGACAGATTGGACGGTGTCTCATGACCTTGCAGACACAAATCAGGGGCTGACTGTGGGTGTTCTGATGCCTTCCAGGGGCATGGTCGGAAATTTTTAACCTACACTAATGCCAAACTTGCAGAATTCACACTGTGTTTCTCCTGTGGAGAACCTTGTTTCTTATTTGTCTCTGGCTATTTTAAAGCTGACAAGGTTGACACAATATTCCCCAAGTTTTCTTGTGTATATACTGTAGAGTGGACTGTTTTATTGAAGCTGTTTTTTACTTTTTAAACTGGTCGTTCTGTAAGGTTTTGGAGGTGCTTTTTTATGCCCATATATTTTACAGTGGAGCTGGTTCTTTGCACCTAGTGATGAATGGTTATGGAATTTAATTTAATCTAGGCCTATGTTTAGTTATGTTCAAAATAATGTATCAGAGAAATATATATGTATCAGAGAAATATATACACCCAGTAATGTACATGCTGTCCCCATCTCAGATTCTGTAATTATCTTATGTTAGCCCCTTTTGGGATGCATTATCTCAGTAATTTTGTCTTTTTGGATGAGCTTCTTAAAATGGTATTTTACTACAATTATTTTCAGTTTCAAAACACTTGAAGAAGGGAAAGGCAATGGGGTCCAATATAGCCCCTTTATATACCAATCTATTCATGAGCACCTTTGAGGAGAAATGTGTATATGAATACATTGTTCAGATGATCTAGTAAAATCTGGTTTAGGTATATAGATGATATTTTTGGTGTGGAGGGGCTCATTGCACTCCTTACAAGTTTGTTGATAAGATTAATTAGGAAATGGGTAGTATAAAATTTACATTGACATATTCCAGGGATATGTTGCATTTTTTTTATACTACGGACATGATAAAAGAGGGAGGTCTTATTACTGATTTATACACAAAACATACCGACCGTAATACACTACTAAAATGTAATAGTTTTCATCCTGATAGGTTATTTCAATCGCTACCAAAGAGTCAATTCATGCGAGTGAAGCGGATTGTTAAAAAGACTGTATACTCCAGAATTTTGTTTAAAAAGATAGATGATCTCTTTATTACCCGTTCCCCAGTTTCGCATAACCAACAAGGTTATATTTATATGATTTTTACCTCTGTGATTACCTTGTATCTAAGCCTTTGCAGACTGCTCCCTTATTTCAATTCTTTTGACAGACTTGCACTTTAGCCATTTAGTGCTGACTCATCAATAACTCCATGGTAGGGAGCACAATGTTATCTATATGGCATACCTAAACTAGCACTGTCTAGCTAAAAAAAAACCTGTTAAAATGCACAGATAAGAGGTGGCCTTCAAGGGCTTAAAAATTAGCATGAGTCTATCTAGGTTTAGCTTTCAACAAAGAATACCAAGAGAACAAAGCACATTTGATGATAAAAGTAAAAATTGGAAAGTTGTTTAAAATTGGATGTCCTATCTGAATCATGAAAGTTTTATTTTTACTAGACTGTCCCTCTAAGAATTAATACTTGAGTAAGAGGAAAGTCAATGAGATGGGAAAAAAATTATTGAAAGAGGCTATCCAACTGAATTAGTTGAATGCAAAAATAATGAGGTGATTAACCCACAGAACCCTAAGAGGGGGAGAAACTATGGCCATAAGAACATAATGTTTGTGACTAAGTTTAGAACTCTAAATGACAAGGTTTATAGAATTAAAAAAAACATTGTTACCTTTTAAATAAAACAAATCCACAAATAGTTAAGATGTTCGCCTTTTAATCTTATCGCAGGTTTAAAAATCTGAGGGACAAGTTGGTGCAATCTGATGTAGGTAGTAATGTACAATCTGGCATTAACTATTTGACAACTGTAAATAAAGGATCTTATCTATTTCTAAATTGTTCAAACTGATATTCCATGATAAAAGGCAGATATTTGACACAGATGTGTGGTAAGAAAATAGATCAGATAGATGGTTATTATACATATTATACAATATATTTTTTGAAATGCCCACGTGGGTTAGAATATGTAGGGGACACGATACCTACTGTTTGTGATAATAATTTGACATAAGTCTGTAATAAGACATAAAGAAAGACAAGCCACAACCCGTATCGAAGCATTTCAAACAATTCAATCATGCAGTTAGTCAACTATGTTTTCAAGTGATAGACCACATCCCAAAACAAAGAAGAGGTGGTAAAAGAAAAGAAGAGAAGTTTGGTGGATCAGGCATTTAAATACACTTAACCCAAAAGGTCTGAATAAATATTACTGTCATGATACAATCATGTGGAGTAGTTGATACCTGGATTGGCTACCCCGCAGAGGTGGTATTGTGTTCTCAGCCTGGAAAAGGTTAATGTGAATTGTTTTTTTTCTGTGTGTGAAAACTGCTTTCAGAAAAGCTGTAAGCTGAAACCCCCCTCCTTCCCCCCCTCCTTCCCCCCCCTCCTTAGTAGTGTAACTGTGTGTAGGAATGCAGAACGCTCCTCCCCTTGGAGACTGATAGTGGGAGCTAAGACTTGTTTGCATTGGTTGCCCTCGTTGTAAATTATAACCCGAGCATTGTCTTTGACAAGACAAAGAAAATTTGGTTTAAATATGTAACAGAAAGACTTGGTGGGCAGAACTGCCCTGTGGACCAAACCACTAACATCAGGAACGGCATTCTCCACATATCTAAAGGATCTTGGTAATAAGTTAGATATTGTGTGTAATTATTTTCATGTCCCATTTTCTTTTTAAAGAATTGTAGCTTTGCATTTGTATGTTATTTTGAATTTCTTTATAATTTTGCACTGTGTAACCTGTATTGATATTTTGTTATTAAACACGTAGAAAATCTAATTCTGTCTTTTGGGCTCTAATATCCGAATTCACACTCCTGTTGAGACAAGGTTAAAGGCACGTTACCTAATTGTTAAATAGTGTGAGGTTTTTAGGGGTTCCTCAAAACTCCCCTTTAATTTAAAAGTTTTGGTGGTGGCAGCAGGGAAATTGTTAATTAGAGCAGGGTGGACAATATTTGGGGTCTAATGTGGTATCCCTTTTAAGATCTTTTTTCAGAGTTGCAAGGATAAGGGAACCAGAGCTGTGTGCCATTAACCCCTTCATGCCCACACCCCTCTATTGTGACGTTGAGAAGGTTTGATTTGTCACAAACGGGCTGGCAGCAGTGGGGATATTTAGAGTTTTTTAGTGCTATTGGTATAGTACTAAAAGAAATGACATGTTTTTGTGTAATTTCCCAAAGACAGAACTCAGTGCATAATTACAGAGACAGTGCAAAGAAGCAGTTCTTTTTTTCCCTCCCTCTTGTTGTTCGTTGCTACTCATTATGGAAGCATATAGAAAGATGCCGAAAGAATCCCTGGAGCTGCTTTGTCAGGAGAGAGCCATTGCAACTTTTGGCAAAACAAAGGAGCTGTTGGTCTAGGAACTGCAGCAGGCAGATAACATTCCAGCAGAGCAGGAAACAGGCACAGAAAGGGTTACTGTGGAACTAGTAACCCAGGAGATAATACCTACTACTGTTACCCCTGAGAGTGCAAAGGAGTCTGAGCTACAAACAGCACCTCAAGCACCTCAAGTTTCAAGAAGCAGCTAAGAGAAAGAGGGAGGCTGCAGAAAGAGAGAGAGAAAGAGAGAGAGAGGCTGCAAAGAGGAAGGCTGCAGCGAGAGAAAGAAAAGAAGAGAGAGAGGCTGCAGAAAGAGAGAGAGAGAAAGAGAGAGAGAGGAAAAGGATGCTCAATGGAGACATGAGCTGGAGGTTATGCAGAGGAACAGAACCAGCCTGTCTCCCCAAACCAGTGAACGTGGGGAAACCGCAACAGAGAGGCCCCGCCTGGAGTATTTTCCAATGTTGGAAAGAGACACTGACTTGGATGTTTTTCTGAGGGGCTTTCAGAAGGTATGCAAGCAGTATCAGCTGCCCCCAGAGCAATGGGTTTGCTATTTAGCTCCTCGCCTGAAGGGTAAAGCACTGGATGTATTTGCTTCACTTCCAGGGGAGGATGACCAAGACTATGAGGCCATAAAAACAGCCTTATTAAAAAGTTTTAACCTCACTCCGGAATTCTACAGGAAAAAATGTCGCCGTCTTCACCAAAGTGCAGATGACAGTTGCACAGAATATGTTGCACAACTAAGGTCTGCTTTTGGACTGGACTGGGGGCCTAAAAGTCCTCACTCGTGAGGCTTTGGAGGATTTGATAATCCTGGAGCAGTTCATGCAAACGCGAAGTCCTGATGCCAGAGTATGGATTCTGGACAGAAAGCCCAAAACAGTGGCAGAGGCTGCAGATCTGGCTAATGATTACGCCAACAACACAGCACCTGAAACAAGGCAGGCAGCTATTCAAGCTGTGTCTCCTAAGTGGAAAAGAGCAAGCAAGGCAGCAGAGAGACCATCTCATCTACACCCTACAACCAGAGGGGCAGGGGCCACAATGGGACGAGGGGGATACCCGCCGATGTTTCACTTGTAACCAGATGGGGCATCTGAATTTCACCTGCCCAGAAAAGAAGAAGCCTGAGTGTGGGAATGTGGCTGGGGAACCAGCATCTGTTTTGTTTGTGGGTGGGTTGCCAAGGCAAAAGCGGAGAGATAACCTACAGAGGGTATCTGTGTGTGACCAGGTGGCAACAGGACTCAGGTATAGTGGAGCTTCGGTTACCTTGGTGCATCCTGAAATGGTAAAGCCGGAAAACATTATACCAGGGAGGACTGTGTCCATTCAAGGAATTGGGGGAGTTTGCCCCGCAGTGCCTGTGGCACGAGTGTACCTTGATTGGGGTGTGGGAAAAGGTTTGTGGGAGGTAGGGATTTCGGCGGATATCCCTGTTGATGTTTTGCTGGGCGATGATTTGGGACGGATGCTTTGTCAGTATGCCCCAGAAGACAACACCTGCAACCTGGAAGGGCCAGTAGAGGGCCCTGCACCAACTGAGGTACTGTGTGAAACTTTGGGGGACCCAGAGGGGAGGCTGGGGATGGACACATCGCTAGCTACACCAGAGCTGGAGGTATACCACCAAAGGATAAAGAATGATTCCCTTGAACATGATTGCTGGGAGGGGGGCTGAGGGTTAATGCAGCTCTGCCTTTGTGTACACCAGTAATTTCTTGTTCTGATGAAGAGGGATGTATTGGAAATGTTTGTGACAATGTTACTTCTATTGAACCTGGGCGCTGGGAGGGAGAGCCTAGGGTTAATGAAGATTTACCTGAACCTGTACCAGTACTGTATTGTGCCAGTGAAAAGGGTTATACTGCCATTGATTGTGACAATGGGGTGCCTGATGCATTGTGTGGGAATGTGAGAGAGCAGCAGGGCTGGGCAGAAGGGCAGACTGAGTGTGTATACCCTTCTGTGCTAGAACCAGCATTGCATATGCAAGGAGGAGTGAAAGGCATGGCTGGTGTCGGGACCAGAGTACATCCTGCTCTGTTACAGAGAGTAAAACAGGATGGGACCCTGGGTGTGGCTGTAGACCTCCCCTACAGGAATGGCAGATGTGAAGAAGAGGGGGAGGGAGATGTAGCTGCAGTGACTAATGAACCGGATACTCCTACAGAGCATACTGGGGTAGATGTGAACAGTGGAGTATCTGGCCTAAGCATAGCAAGAATTTATCTTAGTCCCCTAGTGAGTTACCCTGGGGGGGGTGCTAGATCCCTTTATGAGTGAGAGTGAATGTGTTATATCCTGCAAGGAAATGTCCTCCACAAGGGAAATTGTGTCAGCTGATGCTAATTGTTACAGGGGGGAAATGAATGCAGAGAGTGTGCAGAAAGGGCAGATCTGGTCTTATGAACGAGGAAAGACTAGGATTTAGGTTGACATAGGGGATCAGCGTGGGCTGACCCCCTATTTCCACCATTTTAAAAGGGGAGGTGTCATGATACAATCATGTGGAGTAGTTGATACCTGGATTGGCTACTTCTCAGAGGTGGTATTGTGTTCTCAGCCTGGAAAAGGTTCATGTGAATTGCTTTTTTCTGTGTGTGAAAACTGCTTTCAGAAAAGCTGTAAGCTGAAACCCCCCTCCTTCCCCCCTCCTTAGTAGTGTAACTGTGTGTAGGAATGCAGAACGCTCCTCCCCTTGGAGACTGATAGTGGGAGATAAGACTTGTTTGCATTGGTTGCCCTCGTTGTAAATTATAACCCGGGCGTTGTCTTTGACAAGACAAAGAAAATTTGGTTTAAATATGTAACAGAAAGACTTGGTGGGCAGAACTGCCCTGTGGACCAAACCACTAACATCAGGAACGGCATTCTCCACATATCTAAAGGATCTTGGTAATAAGTTAGATATTGTGTGTAATTCTTTTCATGTCCCATTTTCTTTTTAAAGAGCTGTAGCTTTGCATTTGTATCTTATTTTGAATGTCTTTATAATTTTGCACTGTGTAACCTGTATTGATATTTTGTTATTAAACACGTAGAAAATCTAATTCTGTCTTTTGGGCTCTAATATCCGAATTCACACTCCTGTTGAGACAAGGTTAAAGGCACGTTACCTAATTGTTAAATAGTGTGAGGTTTTAGGGGTTCCCCAAAACTCCCCATTAATTTAAAAGTTTTGGTGGTGGCAGCAGGGAAATTGTTAATTAGAGCAGTGTGGACAAGATTTGGGGTCTAATGTGGTATCCCTTTTAAGGTCCTTTTGCAGAGTTGCAAGGATAAGGGAACCAGAGCTGTGTGCCAGTAACCCCTTCATGCCCACACCCCTCTATTGTGACATTGAGAAGGTTTGATTCGTCACAATTACAATCTGCATTTATTTTTATGAATGTATATATTTTATGGAATATATATTTTTCATGTTTGTAACTTTTAGTATTAATAAAATTAAAATAAAAGTTTTCTAGGCGGTATACAAGTTAACATTATAGGGATCAAATGGATAGAGGGCCCTGTCGAGAGCAAATGAAGAGTGATGTGTAAGGAAGATGAGTCTGGCAGAGGCATTCATTATGGATTGTAAAGGAGCTAGGCGGCAGCTAGGGAGACCAGAGAGAATGGAGTTGCAGTAGTGAAGGCGGAAAAGGAGAGAGTGGATTAAAAGGAAATGTCTAATTTTAGAGATATGTTTTTTTTTATATTTTTATTCAATGTTTCCAATTTCTCCATACAAACATATAAATAGTATATGCCAAACCATATATACATCTTTCCATACAATATTTCTGCATCCAGATATTTATCAACAGAGCTTGTTCTGTGGGGTAATCATAACATCACCCCTATATTAATCAACTGATCATTGACAACCATATGCTGTCCTAACTTATTTGTGAGAACTTGTACTGATTTGGTTTCAGTTATATTATTCCTCTAAGTATCTGCCTAAAAAGAAGTTTGGAAAAGAGGGGTAAGAAGGGAAAGGGTCTGAGAGGGAGAGCTGTGTGCTGAGAGTATGCAAAAAGGAGGGAGGGGGGTGTTTACCTATTCCTTTGTCAAGTTTTCTGTGGAGTTCAGAAAGGATTCCCAGTAGAACTTAATGTCATAGAATGTATTGAGAGACCCCCTCCTAAAATATACATATTCTTCCTGAGAGACAAGCATTGCAGTGTTTTGTAGCCACTCTAATCTGGTGGGTGGTGTGGTGGATTTTCATTTCCTTGCTATTACATTTCTGACACTGTTTAACCCTAATATTATAAGGTTCCATCTAATCTTGCAGACCCCTGGTAACCTATAATTGAGTAGCGCTGTCAGAGGACATAATGTAAAGGAGTCTCCCAAAATAAACTGGAAAACCACCTCTATTTGTAACCAAAACGGCTGTATCCTCTCACATTGCCACCATATATGTGACATTGCCCTTTTTCCCACACACTCTCAAGCATCTATCATCAGCGCTAGGGTATATGCGCCTTAAGTGCTCCGGGGTCAAGTACCAACGGGTCAGTAGTTTGTGATTTAGTTCTAAGATTTATGGAGAAGCAGATGACTTATCCCAGCAGACTATTATCCCATTCTTGGTTAGTAAGTGTAACGTCAAGTTCCTTATGCCAATTTTTGATGTATAGAGGAAGAATGGTATTCACCATCTCCTCCAACAACCGCTTAGTTATGGATAAAGTGCCAGATGGTAGGGCTTCCAATAAGCATAGTTTTTCAAATTTTGTGAGGGGCCATAACAGGTCTGTTTTATATTGAGAACTGTGTATTAAGTGATTTAATTGAGCAAAATTCAACCAGGATGAGTAACTTCCCCCCGCAATCTCCACCAAATCGTGTCTTTGCCTTAATTTACCATTAAAACGTCAGCTTTGTAAATTGGATTGTATATCCTAGCTCGCCACTGATGACTCTGTGAGGTTCTAATCCCCCTAGAAATTTTGCATTATATGATATCGGTAAAAGAGGTGAGATACATCCTAGTTGCGTGTCCCTCAGTGAGTACCAGCTTTCAAAAATATGTGTATACAACAGTGAGGTTTTGCCCAATGTTGGTCTAATATTTGGTGAAACCCAGCACAACGCCCCCAGTGATGGAGATTTTAAAAGGTGGGAGTCTATGGTAATCCATGGTTTATTTTCTATTTTACCGTGCCACTCCAAGACGTGCTGTAGTGTCACCGCATCTTATCATCTTTTTATATTTGGGACTCCCATACCTCCCTCCCCTAATTGCCTATGCATGGTAGCTTTATTTATGCGGGGCTTCAATGTTCCCCATATAAAGGAGTTAATCTCTGACTGCAGACTATATAGAAACGAGATGTATAGGGATTGTTTGCAGTATATACAATATTTGTGGCAATGTGGTCATTTTGATTGTCTGAATCCTACCCCACCATGTCAAAGGTTTGTCACGCCATGTGTGTAACTTAGTTTTCAGCCCGTTTAACATAGGTAGGTAGTTGTGTTGGAATAACTGATTTGTTTTGTATGTCATCTCTATGCCTAAATATCTAATCTTGAGGTGCTATAGTTTATATGGGCAATATTCCCTCAGATGTTTAAATTGTTCCCCTCCATACTTATGTTAAGAATCTCTAATTTTTGTGGGTTTATTAGAAAATTTGAGAGTTCACCAAATTTTTCGAATTCAAACATCAATTGAGGGAGTGATGTGTTTGGGGATGTCATAGAAATCAGAACATAGTCAGCGTATAACGTAAGTTTATATTCATCAGGGCCTATTTTGATACCGTGGATTTCCCTATTTACCCGAATATGTGCTGCAAGAGCTTCCATTGATAACGCTAACAAAAGTGGGGATAACGGGCAGCCTTGCCTCGTTCTATTATGGATCTGAAAACTATAGGATAGAGTGCCATTCACTTTGACCCTAGCCAAAGGGCTATGATATACGCTAAAGATTCTCTCTATCATCTTGTTACCGAAGCCAAACCTGACCAGACAGGCCCTGAGGAACCCCCAGTCAAGGCGATCAAACGCCTTTTCAGCATCAGTTGAGATTAGGACCGTGGGCTCCCCAGTCCCATGTGCATGTTCAACAAGATGTAATGTTCGTATGGTATTGTCCCAGGCCTCGCAGCCCGGGACAAAACCTGATTGGTCTACATGAATCAGCCTCAGCAGTATTGAATTTATTCTTTTAGCTAATATTTTCGTATAGATTTTAATGTCTGAATTGAGTAGGGAAATGGGTCTAGAATTCTCTACCATTGTAGTATCCTTTCCTGGTTTCTGTAAGACCGATATATGCGCTTCTAAAATTTGGGTAAGCCACTTTACATTATCATCTATTGCTTGGAATAAGGAGGTGAGATGTGGTGGTATATGTTTAAACTGTTTATAATAGGTATTGCAAAACCCGTCGGGCCCTGGGTTCTTATGGAATGGTAAACTATTAATTGCTGCCACTACTTCCTGTTGCATAATAGGGTTCTCTAGCTCTTTTACAATATCTAGTGGTATTGTGGGGAGGTCTATCTCATTTAAGTTGGTTGTGTATGCTTCTGGTTTATCAGAAAAAGCTAGGGGTGGAAGGTTATAGAAACTTTGATAATATGATTTAAATTTATTGACTATAGTGACTGAGTCTTGTACGTATTCCCCATTGGGCATGCATAGTTTATGTATAAGTCTGTTTTGTGCGTAATAACCTCGCTAAGAGGGTTCTAGCCCTGTTTGACTCAGCATAGCATAGCTTTTTGAGGTAGAATGCCTTATCTTGTGCTTCTTTATATAGTATGTGATTAAGGTTACTCCTAGCCGATTGTAGTTGTTTGCTAAGGTTATGATCCCTTGGATTCTGTTTGTGTAAGGTTTCAATGGACTGTAGGTTAAGTACTGCTTCCGCATATCACTCCTATATTGTTTCTGAAGTATGGCTGTTGAGGTAGGTTAAAACTGAAATATTCACGAAGTGTGGTTGTGAGTTTGTCTAAAATTTAGGGTTTTTTAAGGAGAGTCTCATCCAGTCTCCATAAAAAGGGTGTGCAGTCATCCTCTAGCCAATTTAACTCGACATTTAGCACAGCATGATCCGACCAGCTAATGGGTTCTATATCTGCATCTGCCACTAAACTATACGTACGTTGATCTATAAAGATGTAATCAATACAAGAGTAGTTGCTATGTGGGTGGGAATAAACCTTAAATATTTTTTGTGTAGGGTGCTTTGTTCTCCATACATCAATTAATGACATTCTTCTAAGGTTTGAGCACATTTTGTGGATAGATGCTGGAGCGACCAAACCAAGTCCAGTTGAACAATCCATTTCTGGCTCTAACGCTACATTAAAGTCGCCAGCGAATATCAACGCACCTTTTTGGATACAAAAAACTATGTAAGTAAGCTTCTGGAAGAATTTAGATTGATTCTTGTTTGGAGAATATACGTTGACTAATGTTAAGTACCTATGATATAATTTGCCCACTAATATAATCTATCTGCCCTCAGCATATCCTATTTTCTGGTGTAATTGGAAAGGGATTTTTTTACTAAATAATATTCCTACTCCATTTTTCTTTTTTTTATGTGGGAGGCAAAATATCCCACTGGGAATTCTCTGTTATGGAAGTGGGGTTCAGTAGCTCGTGGAAAATGTGTTTCTTGGACAAAGACTATGTCCCTTGACATTTTTTTTTAAACTTGACAAGGCTACCGACATCTTAGTAGGTGAATTTAATCCTTTAGTATTCTGTCTGATAATTGTAATCTGATTATTATTCATAGCTACTGGAGAGAGTGTAAGATCTTACCCATTGTGTTAATAAACATCCACAGATTGTGTATTCATATGTGTACTTCCCGATCCCGTCTAGTGATGAAGGGATGAGGAAAGACAGAAAGAGGAAGGGAAAAAGGCATTCATAGAGTCTGCTGGATCTCTGAAATAACATAAAACCGATATTAAAAACAACAACGTTAACAAAATATATATTAAATGTGTAAACAATAATTCCCCTCTCATGGGGGCTGCATACTTAACTACGTAGTGTGGCTGATAACATTTAGTCATAGTGCTTTTATATGTGCTAAACTTAATGGGGTGTAAATAATTTTTGCCTAGGCAAGGGCGGCATACTATTATCATCCTTAGGGACACAGATAGGTATTGTGGAAAAACATATGTTATTGCAGATATACATTACAATATCATAACCTCAAATTCAAACAATGTATTTCTCATGGAGGCTCAGTCTCTTTTGGGGAGTGTATTGGTCTTGAGGCTTGATTCTTGGACTTCCTCTTCTTAGCCACCTTATTCCATCCAGAGCTCTATGCTCTTGGTGGGTCTTCCAGGGGTTCTCCATTATTCTCCAATCCATCTTTCAGTTTTGGAAATGAAGGTGTAGGTATGTCCAGTTGGGAGCAATATTTATCAATGTTTGTATTGACAGTTATAGAGAAATGGGGGCTGGAGATTTTGGAAGAAGAGGGGGAAATAAGGAGCTCAGTTTGAGAGATTTAGCTTGAGGTAGTGAGAGGACATCCAAGATGAGATATGAGAAAGACAACGACCAGAGTTAGCAAGGAAGGAGATAGGTCTGATGCAGAGAGGTAGATTTCATTGAAATACAAATGATATTAAAACCAATGGGACTTTATTAAGGAACCTAATGATGACGTGTAGATTGAGAAGAGAAGGGGGATCGAGAACAGAGCCTTGCGGTACCCCAACAGAGAGTGGTAAAGGAGCAGAGGATGGTCCCAGAGAAGGCTACCCTACAGGTACGGTTAGACAGATAGGAAGAGAACTATGAGACAGCTGTGTTGCTAATGCCTAAGGATTGTAGGGTTTGGAGCAAAAGATGGTGGTCAACAGAATCAAAGGCTGCATACAGATCAAGGAGGATAAGCAGAGAAGCCTGTGGCTTTTGCTGTAACTAGTTTGTTGGTAACCTTAACAATTGCTGTCTCTGTGGAGTGATGGGGCGAAATCCAGATTGCAGTGGGTTAAGGAGGGAGTTTAATGTAAGGAAATGGTATAGACATGCATATACTAGCTTTCCAAGAAGCTTTAAGGCAAGAGGGAGTAGGGAAATAGGGTGGTGGCTGGATGGGGAGGTTGGATCGAGAGGTTTTTTTGAGGCTAGGTGTGACCAGTGCATGTTTAGATGAGGGAACTGTACCAGTGCTGAGAGAGAGGTTGACAATGTGTGCGAGTATAGGGATAAGGGTAGGAGAGAGGGAGAGGAGTAACTGTGAGGGGATGGGGTCGAGGGGACATTATAAGGGCAGAAACTTATTCCTCTAACAGGGGCAATAGAGCTAAATTTATGGCTATGTGGGTTTTGGATGATTGTGAGCTTTTGAGGTGATGGGAGACCGGTAGTATGTTGAGAGCCGATTTCATTTATGATGGAGTCAATTTTGTTAATAAAATAGCTAGTAAAATCTTGAGCTGAGAAGTTGTAGTAGGAGGTGGGCGAAGAAGAGTAATGAATGTGGAGAACAGACGTTTTGGGTTTGAAGAAAGAGTAGAGAAGTAATGTTGCTTATATAGATTAAGGGTAGAATAGTAAGAGTTGAAGTGAAGAAAGTCAGCTGAACTCAGAGATTTTTTCCAGTGTCGCTCAGCAGTACAGGAACATCTGCATAGATACGTGTCAGAGAAGTATGCCAGGGCTGAGGATGAGTGTATGATTTCCGAGTTATGGTATGTGAGGCCAGATTGTCAACAACTGATGTAAGGGTGGAGTTATAGTGGCAGATAGATTCATCAGGGCAGGAAAAAGAGGGGATGGAAGAGAGGAGAGGTTCGAGAGAGCTAGCGAGCTGTTGCTGATCTAATGCTGATCTAGCTGTTCCTGATAATTTTAAGCTCCCAGACAAAAATAAATTGCACTTTTAGGCACCTTTAGTATTAACACACAGGCATTGCATCTTATGAGTTATGACTTTAAATTTATTACAATACACACAATGTGGCGTAAGCTGTTGAATTACTCGGCGACAGTCGACACCTATTGTTCACCATTTGGTCAGTCATCTGAATGTGCAGTAGTTTCAACTGATTGTGAGCATATCGTTATTAATTGGAAGTGTGGGTTAGTCGTTCGTTATGAACGCAATAGTGATACATCGATTTCCTAGCGAACCATGGAGGGTCATATACTAGGGGGTATTTACACATCCTCTTCGTTTACATACGAGGTTGGCTTTTGTTATAGGTTCGTAGAAAAGTAGGTCTATCCCGCTGTCAGTAGCGAGTGACACACCTCTAATCCAATAGGTCAGGATATTTTTATTGTAGGCCAATCAATAGAGCGTATATGTGAAACACGGGTTGAACATACTAAACATTAGTTAAATATGGCGATAATCTTTGACAATCCTTACACACAGTGGCTTGTGCAATAGAAATTTAACATGAGAATCCTATTCATGATCTATAGAAAATTGTGTTCATTTATTGAGAAGCCGTAAACTAAATGTGAGCAACCCAGATATAATATGGGCGACGTACTGATACCACAGTGATTTATAGAGAGTCATATACTGGTATGATATCATATATCCACCATATGCACACATGAGAATGGCCTCTGGAATAGGGTTGTTGATAGTTTGACACAGCTCGCTAGTTAGAGCGAGTGACACACCTCCAATCTGATAGGTTAGGAAATTTTTCAGTATGGGCCAATCAATATAATGTGTATGTCTAACACGACTCGATCACATTATACAAGCGAAGTAGGGATTGTTAGAAGATTAACACGATAAGGGGAAAACAACTATCAACTATCTTATCAATCAATATTTTGTATGAATTGAACATAAGAATTACATTTATGATCTATAGAAAATCGCTTTCATTTATGACAAAGCCGTAGACGAAATGTGAGTAATCCTAACATACTATTGTGTCCTATAAAATATTGGGGATATACACTACGGATTATAAATTTGAAAGATAAAATAATTTAAAACATGTTGATGATGATTTGCATATGGTAGGAAAACCGCTGTGAACGTGTCATACATTGTATAATATGAATGTGAAAGAATGCTTTTTTGTATTCATGTTTACATTTTTTCTACATGCTTAGAGATTGTCGTTTAGAAAAACGAAAAAAAAAAGTGAGGAAACGGCGTATGAGCCGAGAAACGCGTTGCATTTACAGGGGGGCTTGATTGTATTCCCCCTGTTAACTCTTTTGTATATGTATTTTAATTTGCTTTTCATAAATAGTACTTTTAATTTGTAAAATACTCGTGAGTGATTCTACCTGTCTGCACCTGCTTGGAGTGGAGCCTAACACACAGAAGTTTGCCACACTTGGATATTGCATCCTAAAGAAAAGTTCCTTGGTGGTGAGCTGACACACCATACCTAAATATGCCAGCTTGCTCCTACTAGCACATAGGTGTGCTCATCCAATATGCGAGTACCCAATCTTCCTTTGTGTTAAGTTAAACATCATATCCCTAGTGATCTGCACAATTTGGTGCTTTTCCTGTGTTTCATATTTTTACTACAGTTAATGACTGATATCCTTTGTGGGTGAGCTGTCACACTTGATAAAATCTGCAGCCTGTCCCTACAAGCACATAGGTGTGCTCCAGAGCCTTGCGAGTACCCATTTGGCTTTAATCCGTGACTTTGCTTTTATTTGAGGATACCACACATGAGGCACCCCTTTGTTTTGTCATTTATATAGTACTTCTGGACCGTTGTTAGTGAGGAGGAGGCAGCAATCGTTTGGAAAAAAGATACACTTCATAATCTGAATTTGAACTTTCTTTTAATATGCTAAATCGTTGGCAATTCTAATTGTACTTATAATCTCATATTGCATTGAGGTCACTACTAGCTATTTATTAGCGCTTTTGTTGTGTAGATTGATCTAATGACTTGATGCTTCTGTGAAGTTTGGTGTGAGGGGTAGAAGGAGGGAGAGTTGTAGGGAGGGATGTGATGTTACAAGTGAGATGATGACTAGAAAGAGGAAAAGGGGGAGTTTGTGAAGTTTGAGATAGTGCATCAGTAGCTGAAAATCAGATCAAGGGAGTGACCATCTTTGTTACGCAATGGACACTAAATTGGGGGCGGTGAGTGTACTATGTGTTTTATACAGGTTATTTCAGATAATATACACTAGGTTGTGGTATTGTATAATGAATAGTAGAACAGCTGTATGCAATTTGACTATGTGAATGCATATTTAAGGCTCATTGTAATTATACATTCTATGCATGAATAAGGGCTGAGTGTGTAGCCCAAAACATTGCATTTCTGTAGTCTTTATCCCAATAAAGAGACCCTGGTGGGGTACTTACAATGGAGTGGTGCTAGATTCTTCATTGAGTTTGCCTCTTGGATCTCGGTCAGGATCCAGTTTCTGAATCCCCCCTATATACTTGCCAAATATAAGACTTCATCTGGTTTCTATACAAGCTTACTTTGTATCCCTTAGTATGTGTCAAAGACTAGCAAACAACAGACTGCTATTATAAGCAATGAAGTGTTAGAACTAATAGAGAGCCTCTGTGCAAAAAAATATTTTGCCCTCAATGCTCAATAGTGAAATTATTGCAAAAGTTAAATTATTGGTTGAAGTTGGATTCTTGAAGATAAGCAAGAATATTTTAGTGAGTGCACAACAAAAAGAGAAAGTTTTGTTAGCATAATGTATACAAAAATGTGGAAAATCACCTAATAATAATAACCCTTAACAACATTGTACTACACTTGTTCTGCTTTTGCACAATAGAATCCTAGTAATAATATAATATATATATATTTATGAAAATCAGTACTGTTTCAAGGCAACACCAGGTAGGGGTTATGTAACAAACTATAACATAATAAAGTTATTGTGTTCAGTAAGTTATAGTGTGTGCTACCACTTTTTTTTTTATTAAAAGGGTTTGCATTAGATACATAGTCTAAATGGAAGAAGCTATTAGTCCACACTAAGGGAAAAAAGTAAAATTTGTAGTTGTGCACTAATTTCTTACTCATCTGGGACTAGTGTAAATTTTTCTCTCTCAACGTAAGCTTCTGGTTCTATAAGTAACACTTATTACCCACAAATAGTTTAAATACATTTTATTTATAATACAATTTATTCAGGGTTGGTAACCATTTTCTAACAAAAAGACGTTGGATGAAGGCAACGTTGTACAGTTCCACAAAACTGTATATTTCAATGCTTGATCACTCTTTTTTACTTAAGCCAAATCATTTTGTCACCAATATCTTCATTGTAACCTTTTGCATACTTCCTTCCTGGTAACTGTAAAAAAAAAAAGTGATTATGCAGGTGTTTGTGTAAATTTGTAAAAAAAACCCCTGATAGGTTTGAAAAGTTAACTACATTACAAAATAAATAAAAATATACAGTACTGTGCAAAAGTCTTTGGCCACCATTAGATTTGTTGTTTTAGCAAAGTTTTAATGAAAATCTATATTTATTTTTCGGTCTCTTTATTAAGATACAAACAGAAAAACAGGAAATATGTACATAAAATATAAAAAAATAAAACTATTTTCAGAACAAAATAGCTTCTTCAGGCAAACGTCATTATTTACTTTGACCTCCTTGGCACTAAGAACATCTTTTGGAGAGACTGTCTTGAAGTTTTCAAACGTAATCTTCTGGTATATTATACCAGGCTTCTTTCAGCACTTGCCAGAGTTCTTCTTTAGATTTAGGTTGTCTTACTTCTTTCTCTGTCCAGGTGATCCGATACTGCCTCTATAATATTCAAGTCTGGACTCTGTGGCGGCCAGCCCATGTCTGTCAGTGTTTTATCAGCTGTTTTTCTCTCCAAATATGATTGCATTAGCAGTGTGTTTGGGGTCATTATCATGCTGAAAAATGAAACCATTCACAATCAGGCACTTTCCACCTGATTAAAACCTGTCTGTACTTTTCAGCATTCAGGATCCCATCAAATCAGACAATATCGCCAACATCACTGGCAGAAATGCAGCCCCAAACAAGGACAGACCCTCCACCATGTTTCACTGAAGGCCACAAGCACTCATTCTTCCATCTCTCTCCAACTCTTCTTCTCACATATTGTAGACGATTGGACCCAAAAATGTCAAACTTGGATTCGTCACCCCATAATACTCTTTTCCACTGATCTTCATTCCAATCTTTGTGAGCTTTAGCATATATTAGCCTTTTCACCCTGTTCCCCTTGCGAAAAAGTGGTTTCTTGGCTGCTACCCTTCCATAAAGACTATTCCTGATCAAGCTTCTTCGGACTTTAGAAGGGTCAACTTGGAATCCCGATAAAGCTACCAGATGCTGAGCCAGGTCCTTGCTGGACTGCTTCCGGTCTCTCAAAGAAGAAACTCTAGAAACTTCTCATCAGATTTTGAAAGTTTTCTTGGCCTTCCAGTCCTTTTTTGTCCTTGACCTCTCCTGGTTCTTCAAATTTCCTTATAACAGCTTGAATACCACATATTGAGTATCCAGTTTGTTTGCCGATTTCCCTTTGAGAGTGGCCTTGCTGATGCAAAAAGTATGATTTTATGTCTATCAAATTCTGTGATCTTATGCTATTTGAATGGAAAGATGTGATTGAAAGTTGGTCTGATTAGCAAGCTTTCAATGAATTAAACACATACCACATGTTTGTAATGCTCAAGCATGTCTTGCACAAACCTGGGGTAATAGAACTTTTTCACAGCAGTCATTTTGACATGAAATAGTAGGCCAAATATAGGTGTTAGCAATTACATTAATTAGGGTTCCATTCCATTTAGGTTTACAAGAGCCAGGTTCCTGCTGCTGTTCATGTTTAAGGGGAGGTCACACTAAATACTTGCCACTTTAGCCTATAGAAGCGGTTTTATTATTTTTTCCTGTTTTTTAATACTGCAACTGAGAAGAGGAGGAATCCGACACTGGTGTTAGTGTTAAAACAAATCCTTTATTATATCATGCGGATTAAAAAGTTCACAGCAACATATGAATTGGTCGTCACGGGCGCAGCACTAACAGGCTTACGCGTTTCGGATGAATATCCGTACTCACAGCCTGTGACTACGGATATTCATCCGAAACGCGTAAGCCTGTTAGTGCTGCGCCCGTGACGAGCAATTCATATGTTGCTGTGAACTTTTTAATTTGCATGATATAATAAAGGATTTGTTTTAACACTAACACCGGTGTCTGTTTCTACTTTTCCAGTTTATCCGACCCTGTGGCTGTTGCTTGTGATTGGAGCGGGTATTCATCTTTTTACGGGCTGGAGGAGAGATTACTTTGGAGGTGACGTAGGGGGTAACGTGAACACTGTGTGATCCTGTAGAGCCTACCGGAGAGGTCCTGTGAGCTACGTGAGCAGAAGTGAGAGAGACGTAGTCCCGACTTAGTTTGCAGCATAGGATACATGACCTTGGTTTGAGCCTACCATAAGACCATTTAGGATTTTGATCCTTAGTGCATATAGCACTGTGTACCATATATTATACACTGTGGACATATCTGAGTATCCATTGTTTGTTTTAATACTGCAAACAAATTTCCTGTATTTACTGGTTGTATTCTAATAAAGAGACTGAGCAATAATTATATATGATCACACCATTGATAAAACAAATCTAATGGTGGCATAAGACTTTTGCATAGCACTGTATATATCTAAAAACCTTTAATACAAGAACCATCTTTAGGAACTCACTCTGGGCTATCATTTTTTAATCCATCATACAAAAATATTATACTCTATACCTCTTTAATCTTCCTCTGTTTTCCCCTCTACCACCCTCTGCCCCTGTAATGCACCACTAGCCACCAATCTCATTCACCAACAGCTTTCATCCATTGATTTCCTTTGCTTTACAGACCAGTTATCACAGCTGCATAAAAAAATAATAATATAAAACCCCTGTTTTTATCCTTGGGGTTCTACCTATTCTCATTTTCCCCTCTGCTTACCGATCTGTACTGGTAGTATGCAGAATCATACTCTGAGCCTCCAATGGTAACCTCTGGAAGGTATATGGGAATAGTCAACAGGCTGATAATACGGTCTTTATCCTCCACCCTATAAGTAAATAAAGAAATTACATTTTATCTGAATGTATTTAGTTTTGAAAACTTTCTTTATATAAAGAGCTCACTCAAGGACTTCAAAACGTTCCAGCCAGCTTAGTGTCTTAGTTTGCATAAATTGCATTATCCATAATATGAGGGGTTTCTGAATGCTGCACAAAACATATGGGTAAGACTGAAATTAAAAGTATCCTTAATGCACTATTCTAGCAAAATCAAAAAATTAAACAGGGTTTTGCCAAACTTGGATGGATATTGATCATGACAATATATCCTTTTAAATATTCCAGCTTACATAAGACAATAGTTCCAATTGAATATTAGTTGGAGGAGATTCTAAGATTAGCAATGTAGATAAGACAATTTTCAGTTTTAGCCTTAAAGGGATACTAACCACAATTTTTTTCTTTCACGATTCAGATAGAGCATGCAATTTTAAGCAACTTTCTAATTTACTCCTATTATCAATTTTTCTTTGTTCTCATGTTAGCTTGATTTGAAAAAGCAGCAATAAAAGGTTAGGAGCTGGCCCATTTTTAGTTCAGCACCTCGGTAGCGCTTGCCGATTGGTTTGCTACATTTAGCCACAAATCAGCAAGTGCTACCCAGGTGCTGAACAAAAAATGGTCCGGCTCTAAAGCTTACAGTACTGCTTTTTCAAATCATGATAACATGAGAACAAAGAAAAATTGATAATAGGAGTAAATTAGAAAGGTGCTTAAAATCTCATGCTCTATCTTAATCATGAAAGAACAATTTTAAACTACTTTCTAATTTACTTCTATTCTCAAATTTGCTTCATTCCCTGAACATTTTCTGAAGGAACAACACTGCACTACTGAGAGCTAGCTGAACACAAAAAGCCAATCACAAGAGACAAATGTGTGTAGGCACCAATCACCGACTAGCTCTTACTAGTGTAGGATATGTACATATTCTTCTTCAACAATGGATAACAAGAGTACAAAGTACATTTGAAAAAAGAAGTGTCAATGGACATTTGACTGTAGATATATTAAGCCCTGTGTATTCCTAAAGGATTTGAACCAGTTTTTGAATTATTTAGTGAATTTAAAAGTGTCTTAAAAATTACATGCCCTCTCACTGGTTTTCAAACCTGTCCTCATGTCTCCCTAACAGGTCACATTTTGAGGATATCCGAACTGGAGCACAGGTGAAATAATCAGCTGATTAATAAACATGGTTATTTTACCTGCCCTCATGCAAGGTAATCCTGAAAACCTAGGCTGTTGGGGAAGCCTCAGGACAGGTTTGAAAACCAGTGCTTTATCAGAATCATGCAAGTTTAACCCCTTAACCCAATATGATATAAATCCATTAATAACGTATATATACACGTTGTGCGGTACTTTGCTTATCGTACCACACAATGAATATATACGTCTAAGCTGCAGGAAGCTCCAACAGTCTCATCTGTTAAGTTACAGCCGAGAGCTTGAGTTTCTGAGCTCCAGGCATATGTCTTCATATGGAACCGGAGCACAATTGGTGCTTTGGTTCTATATGAAAGCAGATGCCAGATCGTTAAAGACCGGTGACACTGTGTGCATCACCGTCTGTAATAATCATCTGCTGGTGCCGGTGGGAGGTGTGGGAAGGAATAGAGGAGGTGGGTGGGCCCTACCTACACTACAGGGAATTTTAATAAAAAATAAGAATATAAAAAAAAATATATATAAAAAAGTGTCAGACCCGGTGGAGGGTTACAGAGCTGTTTGGGAGGGATCAGGGAGGTTGGAGGTATTCTACACTGCAGAAAACAAATACAAATTCAAAAATATAATTTAAAAAAATTGCCTTAAATCTTCATATTAGACTGTCTGCCAGTACCTAAGATGGTGGTAACAAGTGGGGGTTGAGGGATGGAAGAGAGCTGTTTGAGAGGGATCAAGTAGGGATAAGGGGGTGGGAAGTGTCAGGTTGGAAGTTAATCTCTACACTAAAGCTAAAATTAACTTGACAAGCTACCCGATTAACCCCTTCACTGCCAGGAATTTCAGATGTGTGGTGCACAGCTGCAATTAGCAGCCTTCTAATTACCAAAAGGAAATGGCAAAGCCATTCATGTCTGCTATTTCTAAACAAAGGGGATCCCAGAGAAGCTATTACAACCATTTTTGTCATGACTGCGCAAGCAACATGTAAATAATTTCAGTGAGAACCCCAGTTTGTGAAAATAACATAATTTATGCTTACCTGATAAATTCCTTTCTTCTGTTGTGTGATCAGTCCACGGGTCATCATTACTTCTGGGATATAACTCCTCCCCAACAGGAAATGCAAGAGGATTCACCCAGCAGAGCTGCATATAGCTCCTCCCCTCTACGTCAGTCCCAGTCATTCGACCAAGAATCAACGAGAAAGGAGTAACCAAGGGTGAAGTGGTGACTGGAGTATAATTTAAAAGATATTTACCTGCCTTAAAACAGGGCGGGCCGTGGACTGATCACACAACAGAAGAAAGGAATTTATCAGGTAAGCATAAATTATGTTTTCTTCTGTTATGTGTGATCAGTCCACGGGTCATCATTACTTCTGGGATACCAATACCAAAGCAAAAGTACACGGATGACGGGAGGGATAGGCAGGCTCATTATACAGAAGGAACCACTGCCTGAAGAACCTTTCTCCCAAAAATAGCCTCCGAAGAAGCAAAAGTGTCAAATTTGTAAAATTTGGAAAAAGTATGAAGCGAAGACCAAGTTGCAGCCTTGCAAATCTGTTCAACAGAGGCCTCATTCTTAAAGGCCCAAGTGGAAGCCACAGCTCTAGTGGAGTGAGCTGTAATTCTTTCAGGAGGCTGCTGTCCAGCAGTCTCATAGGCTAAACGTATTATGCTACGAAGCCAAAAAGAGAGAGAGGTAGCAGAAGCTTTTTGACCTCTCCTCTGTCCAGAGTAAACGACAAACAAGGAAGAAGTTTGGCGAAAATCTTTAGTTGCCTGCAAGTAGAACTTGAGGGCACGAACTACATCCAGATTGTGTAAAAGACGTTCCTTCTTTGAAGAAGGATTTGGACACAAGGATGGGACAACAATCTCTTGATTGATGTTCCTGTTAGTGACTACCTTAGGTAAGAACCCAGGTTTAGTACGCAGAACTACCTTGTCTGAGTGAAAAATCAGATAAGGGGAATCACAATGTAAGGCTGATAACTCAGAGACTCTTCGAGCCGAGGAAATAGCCATTAAAAACAGAACTTTCCAAGATAACATTTTTATATCAATGGAATGAAGGGGTTCAAACGGAACACCCTGTAAAACGTTAAGAACTAAGTTTAAACTCCATGGTGGAGCAACAGCTTTAAACACAGGCTTGATCCTAGCTAAAGCCTGACAAAAGGACTGGACGTCTGGATTTTCTGACAGACGTCTGTGTAACAAGATGGACAGAGCTGAAATCTGTCCCTTTAATGAACTAGCTGATAAACCCTTTTCTAAACCTTCTTGTAGAAAAGACAATATCCTAGCGATCCTAACCTTACTCCAGGAGTAACCTTTGGATTCGCACCAGTATAGGTATTTCCGCCATATTTTATGGTAAATCCTTCTGGTAACAGGCTTCCTAGCCTGAATCAGGGTATCAATAACCGACTCAGAAAAACCACGTTTTGATAAAATCAAGCGTTCAATTTCCAAGCAGTCAGCTTCAGAGAAGTTAGATTTTGATGTTTGAATGGACCCTGTATCAGAAGGTCCTGTCTTAGAGGTAGAGACCAAGGCGGACAGGATGACATGTCCACTAGATCTGCATACCAAGTCCTGCGTGGCCAAGCAGGTGCTATTAGAATTACTGATGCTCTCTCCTGTTTGATTTTGGCAATCAATCGAGGAAGCAGCGGGAAGGGTGGAAACACATAAGCCATCCTGAAGTTCCAAGGTGCTGTCAAAGCATCTATCAGAACTGCTCCTGGATCCCTGGATCTGGACCCGTAGCGAGGAAGTTTGGCGTTCTGGCGAGACGCCATGAGATCTATCTCTGGTTTGCCCCAACGTCGAAGTATTTGGGCAAAGACCTCCGGATGAAGTTCCCACTCCCCCGGATGAAAAGTCTGGCGACTCAAGAAATCCGCCTCCCAGTTCTCCACTCCCGGGATGTGGATTGCTGACAGGTGGCAAGAGTGAGACTCTGCCCAGCGAATTATCTTTGATACTTCCATCATTGCTAGGGAGCTTCTTGTCCCTCCCTGATGGTTGATGTAAGCTACAGTCGTGATGTTGTCCGACTGAAACCTGATGAACCCCCGAGTTGTTAACTGGGGCCAAGCCAGAAGGGCATTGAGAACTGCTCTCAATTCCAGAATGTTTATTGGTAGGAGACTCTCCTCCTGATTCCATAGTCCCTGAGCCTTCAGAGAATTCCAGACAGCGCCCCAACCTAGTAGGCTGGCGTCTGTTGTTACAATTGTCCAGTCTGGCCTGCTGAATGGCATCCCCCTGGACAGGTGTGGCCGATAAAGCCACCATAGAAGAGAATTTCTGGTCTCTTGATTCAGATTCAGAGTAGGGGACAAATCTGAGTAATCCCCATTCCACTGACTTAGCATGCATAATTGCAGCGGTCTGAGGTGTAGGCGTGCAAAAGGTACTATGTCCATTGCCGCTACCATTAAGCCGATCACCTCCATGCATTGAGCTACTGACGGGTGTTGAATGGAATGAAGGACGCGGCATGCATTTTGAAGTTTTGTTAACCTGTCTTCTGTCAGGTAAATCTTCATTTCTACAGAATCTATAAGAGTCCCCAAGAATGGAACTCTTGTGAGAGGAAAGAGAGAACTCTTCTTTTCGTTCACTTTCCATCCATGCGACCTTAGAAATGCCAGAACTAACTCTGTATGAGACTTGGCAGTTTGAAAGCTTGAAGCTTGTATTAGAATGTCGTCTAGGTACGGAGCTACCGAAATCCCTCGCGGTCTTAGTACCGCTAGAAGGGCACCCAGAACCTTTGTGAAGATTCTTGGAGCCGTAGCCAATCCGAATGGAAGAGCTACGAACTGGTAGTGCCTGTCTAAGAAGGCAAACCTTAGATACCGGTGATGATCTTTGTGGATCGGTATGTGAAGGTAAGCATCCTTTAAATCCACTGTGGTCATGTACTGACCTTCTTGGATCATGGGTAAGATTGTCCGAATAGTTTCCATTTTGAACGATGGAACTCTTAGGAATTTGTTTAGAGTCTTTAAATCTAAGATTGGCCTGAAAGTTCCCTCTTTTTTGGGAACCACAAACAGGTTTGAGTAGAACCCTTGTCCTTGTTCCGACCACGGAACCGGATGGATCACTCCCATTGTTAACAGATCTTGTACGCAGCGTAGAAACGCTTCTTTCTTTATCTGGTTTGTTGACAACCTTGACAGATGAAATCTCCCTCTTGGGGGAGATAATTTGAAGTCTAGAAGGTATCCCTGAGATATGATCTCTAGTGCCCAGGGATCCTGAACATCTCTTGCCCAGGCCTGGGCGAAGAGAGAGAGTCTGCCCCCTACTAGATCCGGTCCCGGATCGGGGGCTCTCGGTTCATGCTGTCTTTGGGGCAGCAGCAGGTTTCCTGGCCTGCTTGCTTTTGTTCCAGGACTGGTTAGGCTTCCAGCCTTGCCTGTAACGAGCAACAGCTCCTTCCTGTTTTGGTGCAGTGGAGGTTGATGCTGCTCCTGTCTTGAAATTCCGAAAGGGACGAAAATTAGACTGTCTAGCCTTAGCTTTGGCCTTGTCTTGAGGTAGGGCGTGGCCCTTACCTCCCGTAATGTCAGCGATAATTTCTTTCAAACCGGGCCCGAATAAGGACTGCCCCTTGAAAGGTATATTAAGTAATTTGGACTTAGAAGTAACATCAGCTGACCAGGATTTTAGCCACAGTGCCCTGCGTGCCTGTATGGCGAATCCTGAGTTCTTAGCCGTAAGTTTGGTTAAATGTACTACGGCCTCCGAAATGAAAGAATTAGCTAGTTTAAGGATTCTAAGCCTGTCCGTAATGTCGTCTAGCGTAGAGGAACTAAGGTTCTCTTCAAGCGACTCAATCCAAAATGCTGCCGCAGCCGTAATCGGCGCGATACATGCAAGGGGTTGTAATATAAAACCTTGTTGAACAAACATTTTCTTAAGGTAACCCTCTAATTTTTTATCCATTGGATCTGAGAAAGCACAGCTATCCTCCACCGGGATAGTGGTACGCTTAGCTAAAGTAGAAACTGCTCCCTCCACCTTGGGGACCGTTTGCCATAAGTCCCGAGTGGTGGCGTCTATTGGAAACATCTTTCTAAATATTGGAGGGGGTGAGAACGGCACACCGGGTCTATCCCACTCCTTAGTAACAATTTCAGTTAGTCTCTTAGGTATAGGAAAAACGTCAGTACTCGCCGGTACCGCAAAGTATTTATCCAACCTACACAGTTTCTCTGGTATTGCAACAGTGTTACAATCGTTGAGAGCTGCTAAGACCTCCCCTAGTAGTACACGGAGGTTCTCCAATTTAAATTTAAAATTTGAAATATCTGAGTCCAATCTGTTTGGATCAGAACCGTCACCTACAGAATGAAGCTCTCCGTCCTCATGCTCTGCGAGCTGTGACGCAGTATCAGACATGGCCCTAGCATTGTCAGCGCACTCTGTTCTCACCCCAGAGTGATCACGCTTGCCTCTTAGTTCTGGTAATTTAGACAAAACTTCAGTCATAACAGTAGCCATATCTTGTAATGTTATCTGTAATGGCCGCCCAGATGTACTAGGCGCCAAAATATCACGCACCTCCCGGGCGGGAGATGCAGGTACTGTCGCGTGAGGCGAGTTAGTCGGCATAACTCTCCCCTCGCTGTTTGGTGAAATTTGTTCACATTGTACAGATTGACTTTTATTTAAAGTAGCATCAATACAGTTAGTACATAAATTTCTATTGGGCTCCACCTTGGCATTGGAACAAATGACACAGATATCTTCCTCTGAGTCAGACATGTTTAACACACTAGCAAAAAAACTTACAACTTGGTTATAATCTTTTTTAGCAAAAAAACGCACTGTGCCTCAAAGAGGTACTAACGATTAAATGACAGTTGAAATAATGAACTGAAAAACAGTTATAGCATCAAACTTTAAAACAACACAACTTTTAGCAAAGGTTTGTTCCCATTAGTAAAAAACAACACTAATTAAATTTGTACATAAGAAAACAAAACAACGTTTTTTATTCACAGTCACTATAAGAATTCTCACAGCTCTGCTGAGAGAATTTACCTCCCTTCAAAGAAGTTTGAAGACCCCTGAGATCTGTCAGAGATGAACCGGATCATGCAGGAAATATAAAAGTAGCTGACTGGAATTTTTTGATGCGTAGCAAGGAGCGCCAAAAACGGCCCCTCCCTCTCCCACACAGCAGTGAAGAGAAACGAAACTGTCACAATTAAAGCAAAAAACTGCCAAGTGGAAAATAATGCCCAAATATTTATTCACACAGTACCTCAGCAATGTAAACGATTCTACATTCCAGCAAAAACGTTTAACATGAGAATAGTTATTAAAAGGATTAGTGACCTTTAACACAGTAGTTCCGGTGAAATACCATCCCCAGAATACTGAAGTGTATACATACATGTCATTTTAACGGTATGGCAGGCTTTTCTCATCAATTCCATTCAGAAAATAAAAACTGCCACATACCTCAATGCAGATTCATCTGCCCGCTGTCCCCTGATCTGAAGCCTTTACCTCCCTCAGATGGTCGAGAACAGCAATATGATCTTAACGACTCCGGTTAAAATCATAGTAAAAAATCTCTGTCAGATTCTTCCTCAAACTCTGCCAGAGAAGTAATAACACGCTCCGGTGCTATTTTAAAATAACAAACTTTTGATTGAAGTCATAAAAACTAAGTATAATCACCATAGTCCTCTCACACATCCTATCTAGTCGTTGGGTGCAAGAGAATGACTGGGACTGACGTAGAGGGGAGGAGCTATATGCAGCTCTGCTGGGTGAATCCTCTTGCATTTCCTGTTGGGGAGGAGTTATATCCCAGAAGTAATGATGACCCGTGGACTGATCACACATAACAGAAGAAATATAGATTTAATCGCGATTTTCTTATAAACGACTATAACACCTTCATTTTGCATTATAAAAAGTTTATTTAACACTACTAATCTTAATGTACATGTTTCTCAATGTCCAATACACTCTTGGAGCATAAAAATACAAACCACAAAATAGTTAAAATAAAATTTGCTGCCTGTGATGTGATTAAATAGTAGCCACTAGAGAATCCATTACAGGCATATAGCAGTAGGGGTGGGAGGCTGCTCCTTTCAGAAATGCTGTGCCTTAAATACATTGTAGATGCAGTTACGTTAACCCAGCAGCTAATAGCAGAGGGAGTCGTGGGGTTAACTGCATCTGCTATGTATTTAAGCTGTTTCTCAGAGAGCAGGAGATTGTGTGGGAGGTTCCATAATGTTTACATACCCTAATTTTCAGACTGCAGACGTCCCTAGGGGGAAATATAAGTAAGTGGCTTTCTCTGCTCTTCATTCCTGCATGGGCTCTGCTTTTAGATTTCTAGATTGACCGGCTGCTTCTCAGAACAAATTGCGACTCCACAGGGTTTTAAAATCGCGGCGATTAATCGCGGTTATATATATATATATATATATATATATATATATATATTTTTGTAATGTTGTGCCAGCACCACTAGTTTAGTAGATTTCACAGTTTAATATACTGAGATAAAATATCATGTGTCCTATATAGGACCACATTTCTCAGTATAGTGCACAGATAAGGGTATTTAATTAGTATACATATAAACAAGAGAACTCAGACCCTTATTTTTCTAGCACCCAACTATTTCCTGAAAAGTATATATGCTAATAGACAATGAAAGATTTGAGAATAAATAATACACATACTTTTAGAGAGTGCCTTTTAAAGATTTATATATTGATTTTTGCATAACAAGAATACATAAGCATGACCCCTAAATAAGTAGAAAGTTCAAAGTCCACAACCCGGGTTGTTAGATAAAAATTAATGAGCTAGTCCATTCATGAGACCAATATTGGTATTTTTATAAATGCCTAGTTATCGGCACATTTGTAATCCCAATGATGGAAAACAACGTTAATGCAGGGACAGCACCATTAGTTATGTAACACTGACACTGTAGGTTTGTAAACTTGTATCTTCGTGCACCCAATGCAGATTATAACTGTATCAATCATAGCAGGAAAAAAGTGGCAATTTCTCAATACCACATTAAACTTGCTTTTACAGTTCTGTGTTGCGTGTGGGGATATTATAAGACAGGTACCTGCTTCCTCGGTTGTTCCGTCAGTGACGTGTCATGGTTTCATATCTACCTGCTCGTTGTTTCCAATGTATCTTTTTCAAACCGGTTTCGTGGATATCACCTTTCCTTTCAACTCCGTGCTTGTTTGGCTTGTTTGGCTCTTTCTGTGCATCTGCACGCCTTGACTTGTACTGGAGTATACTTTCGTTAGAAGGTCAGCTTTTTGGACGGTGCACCGCTGCTGCACCGCTCCAAACAAACAACTTTGCAGCTACGCGCGTTTCACCCGGGGTCCATTCGGGCTTCTTCCGGCTGTGTGTAATTGGAGATTGCTCTCCATAGCCTTTAAACAATATGCTCCGCCTTTGATTGGCTTTTTCAGGTACATAGTATGTTTTAGCCGTACAGGTGAAATGTCAGACAATTATCAATGTTTATCTTGTTATGCTTTAACCTTTTTCTTAAAATCACACACTTTCTATATACAATATTATCTCTATTTATACTGTGCAGTGTCCACAACTTCCATTTTATATTTCACTTATTTCTTAACGGAATTATTTTAAATCTTATGGAGGAAGCAGGTACCTGTCTTATAATATCCCCACACGCAACACAGAACTGTAAAAGCAAGTTTAATGTGGTATTGAGAAATTGCCACTTTTTTCCTGCTATGATTGATACAGTTATAATCTGCATTGGGTGCACGAAGATACAAGTTTACAAACCTACAGTGTCAGTGTTACATAACTAATGGTGCTGTCCCTGCATTAACGTTGTTTTCCATCATTGGGATTACAAATGTGCCGATAACTAGGCATTTATAAAAATACCAATATTGGTCTCATGAATGGACTAGCTCATTAATTTTTATCTAACAACCCGGGTTGTGGACTTTGAACTTTCTACTTATTTAGGGGTCATGCTTATGTATTCTTGTTATGCAAAAATCAATATATAAATCTTTAAAAGGCACTCTCTAATAGTATGTGTATTATTTATTCTCAAATCTTTCATTGTCTATTAGCATATATACTTTTCAGGAAATAGTTGGGTGCTAGAAAAATAAGGGTCTGAGTTCTCTTGTTTATATGTATACTAATTAAATACCCTTATCTGTGCACTATACTGAGAAATGTGGTCCTATATAGGACACATGATATTTTATCTCAGTATATTAAACTGTGAAATCTACTAAACTAGTGGTGCTGGCACAACATTACAAAATTAATTTCTGACTATTTTAGTAGTCTTTCTTTATGGTACCTTGCACACTAAGTATAAATATAGCAATTGAAGGGTTTGTTTAGAATATTTAGAATTTAAGTTTAAAGTATAACCCCTAATTGGGGTATTTATGCTGTGCAGAGTTTTCAATAACAACACAAATAACATATAATGGCTGAATTAAATGAAAGTGAGTGGCAATATGATGTAGATGATACTTTTTCTGTTCCCTCTAATACCGAGGGTATTGCTTCAGTCTCCTCTGAAAATCCAAGCATCTATAAATCGTTTAAAGAATATAAGAAAAAATTGTTTAAAGAACAAAAACTAAAATGGGAAATATCTAGTTTAGAGAAATATGTTGAAATGAAAATGATTCCAAGAGGACTTAGGATAAGAAAGAGACCGGGGGCAAATCTAGATAATCCTTTATTGGAAAATTTCCAACTTAAATGGGATGAATATGCTTCAAAATGCTCCACAGATTGGATGAATCTAATGATAGAGGAAAATAAACTTAGACTAGAGAAAACTCAAAAAGAACTAACATTAGCAAACAATGAGATAAATGCTTGGAAAGGAAAAGATGAATATGAAAGGCTTATGGGCCTAGCAAAAGTTGAGCTACGTAAAATTCAAGATTCAATAAAATTTAGAAAGAAAAAGAAATATCAAAGAGACTGGCAAGACTATCAGGATAAAAAGGTTTATGATTACACATATAGTGCCTCTAGTGGCTCTGAAACAGAAATCTCGAGTGGAGATGATAATAAAACACAAAACTCCTACAGAGAACAACAGAAAAGTTTTTTAGGACACAAAAACACAAATCTAGGAGAGGGGGGAGGAAACACAGATGGCAGAGGCAGACGCAGATACCCACTCAGACAGAGGAGGAAAAGAAACCTATAAATGTTGTCAATTTGTCAGAAAAAAATCTTTCTGACAGTCAAATAGAGGTTTTAGAAAAAGGATTAACTTTCTCACCAGTGAATAAATTAGACAAGTTTGAATTGGTCAAAGACCTCCATCTATTTGCTCGAAAAATAGTTCTAAGTAAAACTTTTGAAAACAAAACAGACAAAAAAACTTTAAATATACATGATAGGCAAAGTGTAAAAATTCTAGAGGAATTACAGGAAGAAACATCAGGTCAATCAAGTCAGACAACAGCTATAGGTTTTAGTGATTTTAAGAAAAAGTCAGAGTACATGCCAGCACTATCCAGTATTCCCCTTATTCATAATTTTGTTAAATTAGTGGAAAAAGATATTGATCTTCTAAGTACAAATGAGCCCATATCTGATAATTTAACGAAGATACAGAGAAATGCATTAATTAACTTAAAAAATGACACCAGCATAACTATTAAGCCATCAGATAAGGGCGGTAATATTGTAGTTCTAAACACCAAGGATTATGTGGATGAATGTCATAGACAACTAAGAGATAAAAAACAATACAGTGTCTTACACTTTAACCCTACTGAAACTTATAAAGATAAATTGTTTCAAATTTTAATGAAAGCGAAAAATGAAGGCATAATAAACCAAAGAGAATTTGATTTTCTATTTGTAAAATTTCCAAAAACTGCAACATTTTACTGCATACCAAAACTGCATAAAAATAAACTGCCACCACCAGGTCGCCCCATTATATCGGGCATGGGCTCTCTAACTGAGAAAATTTCACAGTATGTAGATTTTTGCCTTAGACCGAATTTACTAAATCTCCCCTCATATATCAAAGACACACTAGATGTATTAAAAAAACTCAATGATATAAGTATATCTGCTAATACTTTATTGGTTGCAATTGATGTAGAGTCACTTTACTCAAGCATCCCCCATGATAAAGGGATAGAGGCAATAAAATACTTTCTAATTCAAAGAGGTTCAGAATATGACAAACATACAAATTTTGTGTTAGAACTGTTATCTTTTATTTTAAAGCATAATTATTTTATGTTTGGAAACAAATGTTATCAACAAAACTTAGGAACAGCGATGGGGACTTGCTGTGCACCCACATTTGCTTGCCTCTATCTAGGAAAATGGGAATTTGACCAAATCCTTAATAGCCCTGAGATAAATGACTCCATTTCATTATGGCTAAGATTCATCGATGACGTGTTCCTCCTATGGGAGGACACAGAGATGAAGCTGATAGAATTTATGCAAAAACTAAATAACAACAATTGGAATTTAAAATTTACTTACACTTACAGTAAAAATGAGATCACATTTCTTGATTTACGCATTTTCAATGAAAACAATAGCCTCAAAACAGCAACTTTTCGTAAAGACACTGCAGGAAACTCATTACTTTCATTTGATAGTCACCATCCTAAAAAACTGATACAAAATATACCCTATGGTCAATTTTTAAGACACAAAAGGAACTGCTCTGATATTGAACAATTTAAAATTGAAGCAGGTAATCTAAATAAAAGATTCAAAGCAAGAGGCTACACACAACAATGCCTAAAAAAAGCATTCAATAAGACTAAAAGTAAGGAGAGGGATGATTTATTGTATGAAAAAGCGGGTGACACAACGGAATCACCCTTAATTCGTTTTATAGGAACATACAACCATAAATGGCAGAATATCCGTTCAATTCTATATAAACACTGGCACATTTTATGGATTGACAAATCAATAGGCAAATTGGTAGGAGAATCCCCACTTATGACTCCAAAAAGAGCACCAAATTTAAAAGATTTTCTAGTTCAGAGCCACTTTGAGAATAAAAATAAAAATACAGGAAACTGGTTAACTGATAAAAAGAATGGGAATTTTAAATGCTCACACTGCTCAGTTTGCGCAAATATGCTGGTAGGAAAAAGCTTCTGTGATAAATTTGGGTCCTTTCATAAAATAAAGGGACGTATAACTTGCAAAAGTGAAGGAGTAGTGTATATGGTTTGCTGCAATTGCCCCCAATATTACATAGGTAAAACCTATAGGGAGCTCAAAGAAAGGATAAAAGAACACAAAAGAGACATTAAAAACAAATGCACAAAAACCAGCAGTGTAGCACGTCACTTTGCAGAGTGCCACAATAGTGACAAGAGACAGTTAAAATTTAGAGGCCTAGAAATAGTAGACTTGAAAGGCAGAGGTGGAAATTTAGATAAAATTCTATTATGTAAAGAAAGCAAATGGATTTATAATCTAAAAAGTCTAAAACCAGAGGGCCTAAATGAAGAGTTAAATTTTGGCTCATTTCTAGGAGACTGAAGCAATACATACAGAACTAAAACACTAAGGCATTCAATTTAATCCAGCTGCCCATAAGATTTAAAATAATTCCGTTAAGAAATAAGTGAAATATAAAATGGAAGTTGTGGACACTGCACAGTATAAATAGAGATAATATTGTATATAGAAAGTGTGTGATTTTAAGAAAAAGGTTAAAGCATAACAAGATAAACATTGATAATTGTCTGACATTTCACCTGTACGGCTAAAACATACTATGTACCTGAAAAAGCCAATCAAAGGCGGAGCATATTGTTTAAAGGCTATGGAGAGCAATCTCCAATTACACACAGCCGGAAGAAGCCCGAATGGACCCCGGGTGAAACGCGCGTAGCTGCAAAGTTGTTTGTTTGGAGCGGTGCAGCAGCGGTGCACCGTCCAAAAAGCTGACCTTCTAACGAA